>NC_091756.1:56171340-56471340 GCF_043380555.1 Nothobranchius furzeri | reverse complement strand
GCACAAATTCTTTACCCAACAAATAATGTTTGAAGTGCTTAGTAAATGTAACCAGACTCAAGAGCTCCTTCTTTGTCGTGGCATATTTGCGTTCCTGCCTTGTAAGAGCCCTACTAGCATAAGCTATAACCTGCTCTGTTTCCCCTTCAACCTGTGATAATACAGCCCCAATCCCCACCTCGCTAGCGTCTGTATCTAAAATAAATGATTTCTTGGGATCGGGGTAGGTCAATACAGGAGCAGTTATTAAACAGGTTTTAAGTTTCTCAAAGGACTCCTGACACTCTTCACTCCACTGAAAGCGTTTTCCTCTTTCTTGTAACCGGTGCAATGGGCGAGCAATGTCCGCAAAGCCTTTCACGAACCGTCTATAATAAGACGCCAGGCCCAAAAAGCTCTGGACCTCCGTCTGATTAGCTGGGATGGGCCACTCTCTTACTGCCTCTATTTTAGCTGGATCTGGTTTAACACCTTCAGCAGAAATCACGTGACCTAGATAATGGACCTGTGTAGAAAAAAGGTCACACTTAGAAGGCTTTACTTTTAGATTAGACTGCCTCAACTTCTCCAAAACCGTGCCCAGACGTGCTAGGTGCTCCTGGAAATCACGCCCGAACACGATAATGTCATCCAGGTAAACTAGACAAACAGTCCACTGCAAATCAGCCAGAATCAGGTCCATAAGGCGCTGAAATGTACCAGGGGCGTTACACAGCCCAAAACTGAGCACATTAAATTCAAACAATCCCTGGCGAGTGATAAAAGCAGTCTTGTGCCAGTCCCTAGGATCTACTTCTACCTGCCGATAACCACTAGCCAAGTCTAAGGTTGAAAACCATTTGGCATGCACCAAGCTGTCCAAAGCATCATCGATTCGGGGCAGAGGATAAGCGTCTTTTCTAGTGACCTCATTCAGTTTCCTATAGTCCACACAAAACCTATATCCACCCCCTTTCTTTTTAACCAGAACCACTGGGGCAGCCCACGGACTACATGAGGGGCGAATAATGTCATTTGCCAACATGTCTCTCAAATTATCTGTCACTTCCTGTTGTAAATGAAGTGGAATCCTTCGGGGGTGCATTTTTATGGGTGCAGCCTCCCCAGTGTCAATTTCATGCGAGATGATCTGTGTTCTTCCTAAGTCTGTTTCCCCTTGACTAAATAGAGACAGATTTTGTAGGAGCAGCTGTCTAACTGCTGCAACTTCCGCAGGGGCGAATCCTTTCTCACCAACTTTAAACTGGGTCATCAAAGATTCTACGGTCCAAGGCTGAGAGCCTTGCTCCTTATTCACCCGATCTGTCCGCTCGTCTTCCACCTCAACATCAGTGAAAAGCGTGCCCACTCTCATGCCGCCTTTTAACATTAGTGGGTCATCGCTCACATTTATCACCCGCACTGGGAGTTGGCCCTGGTCAACCTTGCAAATAACTCTCGCCACAAGCAAGTCACAGCGCTTAGAAAGGTGTTCAGACGGCTCTAGCAACCCCTGGGCATAATCACCCCAGCTATCCTTAATTTGTCCTGGTATTATAGCTTCACTCCGCGGCGGAACTACGGTATCCGTTTGCACCACTACGACCTGTGGGTTTAAAGAAGGTTCCAAGTCGAGCAGTGGGAACACTCTGCCCATGATCTTACACGTTTTGGTGCCCAGATCGACCACCATGCCATGTTTGGACAGAAAATCAAATCCTAATAACACCTCATCTGAGGGGATGTCTGATACCAAGAATTCCGCCACGAAAGCCAGGGGGCCCAGCTGACACGTTGTTTGCCAACATCCCATAATGCACATCCCTCCCCCATTCGCAGCTGTAACATTACCCTTATATGGAGTTAGTTCACCCACCCCTCGAGTGAAGGACAACCACAGCTTTCGCGAAATCACAGAACGGGAGGCTCCTGTATCTACCAGAACCTGGCAGTCACACCCACCTATCCTGGCTTTCAAGTACCCAGCATTTCCTCTTCTTACAGGGGTCTCAACAACAGAGAGGGGGGCGGGCATTTGACCCACTGTACACGCCCCCTCTAGTTTCCCTGCACGTAAGGGCAGTCCCGACGTAAATGCCGGTTACAGCCACACTCCCAGCAGCCTCCCAACCTCCCATTTCCCTTTTTCCGGGAATATTCTTGCCTAGGCTGCGAGTTCGTATTCTGAGTGTCATGGTGGGGACCCGATGCAACAGGTACAGAAAGTGTGTGCACCACATTCTGGAGGGATTTCACCTCCTGCCTCAAGCTCTCAACCACCCCCACTAGCGAAGCAATGCGTCCATCATCAACATCTTTCTCGGTTATCCCTCTCACTCTTGTGTCAGATACTGAGCTGGTCTCCAAACCCTTAATGAGCTCAAGCTCCGCCGCTAGGTTGATGGCCTCCTCAAGTGACACGGGTTTGGCACTCCGTAAACACACTCTCATGTCCCCGTTCCCCACATGAGCTATGAACTGATCTTTAGCCAACAAATCTTGTGTGTTGGGATCCGCTGTCGGGTAAGCTTTAACAGCAGATCGTCGTAATGCCATCCCAAATTCTCGGACACTTTCATTATGCCATCTACGTCGAGCGGAGAAAACAGCTCTATTCCAGTCGGCGCTGTCGCACGGATCCAAACACTTGCCCATTTGCTCCTTCAACATGGCATAATTTGCTTTAACACTCCCTGACAAGCCGTTATAAAACTCTCGAGCTTTGTCAGACAACAGGAGACACAAAAACTTCAACTTAAGGGGCTCATCCCAGTTATTTATATCGGCTGCCATTTCAAATTGTTCAACCCAGTCTGTCCATTCCCGGCCAACACCGGAAAAGCTCTCCGGCATAAAAATCGGCCGAGCTGCTGTGCTTACGGGCTGATTTTCAGCTAGTCCTGACGGAGGAGGTGTGTTATTTCCAGGTTCTGACATTTTGGATTGCTAAATCCCACTTCTGACACCAGTGTAATAAAAGTAGCCGTGGGCAGCACGGGCAGAATATCTTGCCCTCCAGTCAGAACCTGAACACACCACCAGTAGGCACTGATTTATAAAAGGATATACTTTATTATACAATCTATTAAAACACACAAATCAACCCCAATCATAAAACCTATACTAAAATACTGTGGCCAAAGTCTCCACTCCTAAAATCACAGTCCGGCATAAGACACACAAGCAGCGGTACTTAGCTGTCACGGATGGTGTGACCCCCCTCCCCGGGGTCTGAGCTTCCAGCACCGTCCAACGCCCCGGGATGTAGCTTGCGAGGACGGCGGGTAAATCCACAAGTAAATCCACTGCCAGAGTCCGTATCGGCAGATGTCGGCGTGGTCTTGACACCACCTAAGCCCAGCCCTAGCTGTCTAAAGAAGGCGACCAGCCTTCCCTCCTGACGCTGGAACTCTAACCACCTGTTTAGCTATCTTCGTCGCCGGCAGCCCTAACCAGCTGCGAACGACCCCACCCCCAAAGTCCGATGCCACAATGACAGGTCGACCACGCACACCTCTCAGTAGGTCTGTCACCCTTTTATCCTCCCTGGCCTCGTTATCCATAACGAGGACCAGCTGGTGTCCAATCACCACACCCTCGTAGCTCGGCAGCTCCCGTCTTCTGTTCATCACAGTATAGTTCCTGCAGTGTGTAAAAACGCGCACTATTCTGAGGGACCATCTCATCCAAAATAACTTTTGTTATGAGAGATGCACTTCAGATCAGAATGGTAAGATGTGTACCAGCAGCAATGGGTCTATCACATGATGAAATTTGAAACTGAAAGGTAATAAAAAACAACCTACTAACCACATTCAACGACCCAGTGCCAGTCATACTAAATGAGCAACATGATAGTGCATATCACATTATTGTACAACTGTATTTGGATGTTTATTGTAGTGGTTTATCTGGAAAAAGCTGTTTTATCTCCAGCTTTGTGTTTTTAGAGACTTGAAGCATTTACTTAAGGGTGACGGCTTGAACAGGTGGAGCAAAGTGTCATTCGTGATGGAAGGGGTTTGGTGGATGGGTGGAGGGATAGGCTTGGATAGATAGAAAAAATCGATAAATTCATATGTAGGTAGACATTGGGTTATTTATTTTAAAATATGTCTTTTTATGTTTTCCACTTTTCGATAAAATAGTTATTTATTGTTCAAAAATGGAAACAAAAAAGGGTTGACGGTTGTTGTTTATAATAAAAATCCTAAGTCTGATTTAATACTTTCAGAGAAAGTAGTTCATCACATCAGCCTGTGTGCTCTGTTTTCCAAATCCAACAACAGAACAACAAAACCTGACCTTCAGCTGTAATGGAGTACATAACCTGTTGACTTCTGGGTAATGCAGTTTTTAATGGACTGGCTAGAATTTTCAGAGTGGAGAATGAGAGCAAGGTCACGCTCAGAGAGGAAAAACAACAAGAAATTGAACTGGTGCTGAGAGGAATAAATACAAAATAGAAATAAAAACAAGAACTGCAAGATAAGACAGTCTGTTATTGTTTTCTATGTCTAACATCCTGAGACATGGCCTCTGGTATTCAGGAGATGTATGCAGAGGAGAAAAAGAGCGATACATAAAGCCTCAGCTTTCCCTCAACATCCCAGGGGAAAACATCTTTAATTCATGAACTCTATAAAAATAAAGTTTTTTTTTTCCTCTGATGGCCCTGCAGCCTGCAACAAACTCTCAGAGCTACATCACAACATACAAATGAAGATGCTGTGGTTATAGATGGCTCAACACCCAGGACGTTTTTTTATGCTAAAAATCTTTACTTTGATTTTTCTCCTACTCAAACCAACAGCATAGTCACATAACAGTAACATTTTATGTGAATATAAAGAAGAGTCCCCTCAAATGGCTGCATGCCAACTTCTTTTTTTATTAGTATTTTTTCAAATCCTGCAGAGTCAAATAGCAGTTCCATTTAAAATCTGGCAATTCAGTTACTTTGGTCCAAGCCCCCACAATGCGGGTCAAAAATTGAGGCAAACGCAGAAGTGAAATAAATTGCAGTTCCACTCTCATCCGCTGGGGGCTGGTGTCAGAAGCGAGCAAATCCTCATTGACTCCCATGTTAAAAATACTAATTTCACAGCAGAAATAAACATGTTTACAGCCTGGTACCAAAACACATTTTTTGTTTAAATTGTCTGGTTTACACTCATGACAACTCTGAGGGGGGTGATTTTTTTCTCACTCTTCTGTTTAAGTGTATTAAGAGCCTAAAATTCCGTATAATTAATGAGCATCCGACCCACGTGACTGCCGCCTCAGACCCACGTGACCACAGAGCTAGCTCCGAGGAAAGGCCTCAGTAGAGCCTCGGTCTGGCCTGGAAACTGTTCCGTGATTTTTAGTCTCTGAAATTAGACCAGTAGTTATAAACATCGCTGGAAATGCCACGATTGGAATCATCGTTTGGCTCCGGGCCAGTGCGCCACTCAGGTAAACAAACAGGATGGTACGTCCTCGGTGCATCTTGGGCGATCGTGAACGAACTGAAGGACAAAAGAGTCTGGCGATCATAGGAGATGGTAGCAGGGACACTGCTGAAGAGGATCGCAGACAGGAGCAAGGTGGAAAAGAGCAAGTGGAGAAAAGTTTGAAAAAGTGGCCGGTGCATCTGCATGGTAATTCAAATGAAATTTTAAAGAAGGCAACTGGACTTCTTTGGTTTCATGAATATAGGAGGGTCGATCTTATTGTAGCTGTCTATTGTTGCTTGATAAGCAGAAACTGTCACCTGCAAAACACCTCCTCCCTACCTCCTCATGGTTCGTTTGCATCGTTATCCTCTGTTGTGTGGGAGTTGTTGTGTTGATTAGATGCAGAAAGGTGTGATGACATGTAACTTTCTTGTAAATATGTATATAGTGTTTCTTCTTCGTTCCTGCATGAGTTAGTTATTACATTTTTTTCATATTATTGCTATATTATTATTATTATTTGCAGTAGGTACGTAAGTGAAGTTGGCCCCCCACCTTCTTCAAATCTGACAAAATTTGTGTCAAACATTTGTGCTGGTTTGTGCTGCAATATAATAATAACATATCAATAATATGAAAAAAATTTAATAACTATAACTGTGATGCTGGAACAAAGAAGACGTCGAGGGAATGAGGTAAACGAACAGGAATCCAGGTGAGAATAAGAATTATCTTAAAGCGTGGTTTATCTAGTAAACATCGGCGTGATCTTCTAGCTTCTTGTCCTTTGTTTGGCGACTTGAGCGCCACTTTCGCATTCCCGCCAGGCCGTGTTGCGGTGCGGTTTCTCCGTCCAAGTTTTTTAAGGTCGGTTTATCCTCATTCCTCAGTGGTTTCTCCTCCTGTTCCCTCCATAAGTGGTTTTTATAAACGCCGTGGATCTAACCCTGCTAATTTACGTCCACTAACTCCAGCTGTTTCTGTAGTTTCTGATTCCTCCACCTCATTCAGCGTGGCTCTAATAAATACCTGCTCTGTTAACAATAAGTCCTTCCTGCTCAATGACTAAATTCTCTAAAAACCTGGATTTTCTGTTTCTGACTGAAGTTTGGCAGCAAACATCTGATTATTCTGGTCTGATTGAGCTCTGCCCGAGTGGTTATTCTTTTCTTAGCCAGCCCCGGGGTTCTGGTTGTGGTGGAGGCCTAGCTGTTGTTTTCAGAGACCATCTTCCATGTAGCTCAACAACCTATGCTCACTTTGCTTCCTTTGAACTGCAGCTGATTAAAGTCGGGCGTAAGGACCCGTTCTACTGTGCTGTGGTCTGTCGTCCACCTGGTCCAAACGGTTCTTTCCTTCAGGAGTTTAGTGACTTCCATGCTTTCGTTCTTCTTAAGAACGAAAGCATGGATTTAGAAAGACACAGCAAGAACACACCTAAGAAGTTTAGTGACTTTCTATCCTCCACTATGAAGCTGTCAAGACTGGTGATTGTTGGTGACTTTAACATCCATGTTGATGATCCCTCTGATCATTTTGCTATGAATTTCTCCAGCCTTATGGACTCCTTCAGCTTTACCCAGCATGTTTCTGGCCCCACACACACCAGGGGGCACACTCTAGACCTTGTTTTTACCCTGAGTCTAAGTGTTTGTCCTGAGGACGTTTATATTTCAGATCACCATTGCATTTTCTTTAACTTGTCAGTTTCTGTGTCCCCACCTCCTGCTCGCCGTATGGTTAGTTCTCGTTTTCTTAATGAGTGGACAGCTAGCAATTTTTCTGCTGCTTTTGATCCACCCTGTTCTTCTGATAATGACCCAGATTCCTTAATTTCTCAGTTTAACGAGCACTGCCTCTCCATTCTGGACAACATCTGTACTGTCAGAACAAGATTAGTTCCTGCAGTGAACCCTACTCCCTGGTTTAATGACAGCCTACGCAGCCTGAAGCGCCAATGCAGAAAAAATGAGCATTTGTGGAAGAAAACCCATCTCCACGTCCATCTGCTGCACCTAAAGGACCTTCTGAGATCCTTTAACTCTGCAGTCGGAGACGTGAGGGTTTCCTATTTCTCCAACCTGGTGTCCCAGAGCAAAAGGAACCCCAAGGTTCTGTTTAACACTATCAGCACTATTGTCTCTCCTGCCTCTCCTACAGCCTCCATCCACTCTGTTACAGACTGTGAGACCTTTCTGTCTTTTTTTTGTGGACAAAGTCAGTAAGGTTAGATCTAGCATCTCTCCTTCAGCCTTATCGCCGCCTCTCCCGACTCAACCAGGCCCATCATCCTAGATAGCTTTGCTCCTGTTTCTTTGCCTGAGTTAACCAAACTAGTTAACTCTATGAAGACCTCTGCATGCCCCCTCGACATCTTACCCTCATCTTTGTTTAAGAGTGCTTTTCAGTCCATCGGTCCCAGCGTGCTCTCTGTAATTAATGCTTCTCTGGTCTCTGGTCAGGTCCCTGCTTACTTTAAGAATGCTGTAATCCACCCGCTTCTTATAAAACGAGTCTTGTCCCCTCTCTCCATAGCAGCTTCAGACCCATCTCTAAACTTCCGTTCATCTCCAAGATCTTGGAAAAGGTTGTGACTAAACAACTCACAGCTGCTCTTGATGAACATAACATCTATGATAGCTTCCAGTCAGGTTTTCGTAGAGCTCATTCTACTGAAACAGCTCTTCTTAGGGTCTCTAATGACCTTCTGACTCACAGTGATGCAGGGGACTGTTCTGTTCTGGTCCTGCTGGATCTGACTGCAGCCTTTGAAACTGTTGACCATCACCTGCTACTGGAGAAGCTGAGAGACTGGACAGGTCTATCAGGATCTGCTCTGGAGTGGTTCTCCTCTTATCTTTCTGAGCGTGCCTTTTTTGTGGCCATCTCCAAGTTTAGGTCCTCCACCACCTCTTACCCATGGTGTCCCACACGGTTCTGTGCTGGGACCTCTGCTCTTCCTCCTCTATCTGCTTCCTCTTCAGCACATCCTGAGCTCCTGCAAAGGAATCTCCTACCATCTTTATGCAGATGACATCCAACTGTACATCTCCTTTAAGCCCCATGAGATGTCCAAGCTGCAGCTGTTTCACACCTGCTTAGACTCTATCAAAACCTGGATGGCTGGGAGCTTTCTTCATCTGAATGAAAATAAGACGGAGATCCTCATCTGTGCCCCAGACAAGCTGGTTCCCAAAGTCAGAGACTCTCTTGGTCAGCTTGCTTCCCACACCAAACCTTCTGTCAGGAATCTTGGCGTGACCTTTGACCCAGCTCTCACCCTGGATTCTCATGTCAGTTCTCTTGTTCACTCTTCCTTCTTCCATCTCAGGAACATTGCTAAGCTGAGTCCCATTCTGTCCCGCTCTGAACTTGAGACAGTTCTCCACACCTTCATCTCCTCACGCTTAGACTACTGTAACTCTCTTTTCACGTGTCTGAGCAGAACCTCCCTGAACCGTCTACAGGTGGTTCAGAATTCCTGTGCTCGGCTTCTGACCAAGTCCTCCAAACACACCCACATCACCCCACTTCTCCTCCAGCTTCACTGGCTGCTAGTCAACTTCAGGGTTCATTTCAAGATCCTGGTTCTGGTCTATGGGGCCTTACATGGACAAGCACCATCTTACATTGGTGATCTTCTTAGTCCCTACACCCCCAGCAGGTCCCTGAGGTCCAGTGACCAAAGCCTACTGGTTGTGCAGCACCAGGCTAAAGACCAAAGGTGACAGATCATTTGCTGCTGTGGCCCCCAGACTCTGGAACTCTCTCCCCCTGAGCCTGAGATCAGTGGACTCAGTGGACTCCTTTAAAAAGCAGCTGAAGACTCACTGGTTCAAGCTGGCTTTTGTATGACCTTCTTCACCTCTCTCTTTATTCTGCTCTCCCCACCTATTCCACCTTCCTCAGGATCCACTGATTTCCCTCTTTCCTGTTCACTCTCTCTCTTTCTTAACAATTTTTTAATCACAATTGTCTATTTTTGCTAATTTTAAATATATTTTTAAACATTTTCTAAATGCTTTTTTATATTTTTAAATTTTTTTGCTTTTGTGAAGCGCCTCGTGATTTTTATCTTGAGAGGAGGTATAGAAATGATACTTTCTTCTTTCTTCTTCTTCTTCTTCTTCAAGTAAATAAATAAACAAGATATTTCCTTGGCCAAGCTAATGATTTTACAGAGCCAGAGAACATCAAAAGTCTCCATGGAAGCACCCAGTTATGTCATGACACTGCTGTTGTCCACTTTACCGTTTCCTCCATTAGATCCAAATGGTACCATGAGACGCATATGGGCATAGAGGTTACTGTCTAATTTTTTTGTATTCATAGTGTGAAAATAAACAATAAAATAAATATTAACTCTGAAAATGGTAAATGTATAATGTATGTGGGATAAATAATTCCATGTCCTCTCTTTGCCTCACTGTGCAGGAAGGAAACTAGGCAATGACTGACAGATTGTTTCATGCCTCCTAACTAAAGCAGCTGACAAGGTGGTGTCACATGAAATGATTGGTGAGGAAGAAGTGTTGGGGGAAATAATCCCTCTCTTTCATTGTTTGTGTCTCAATTCTGATCACCCTACATTTATCTGACTGCCTCACCACAGTGTTACAACAATTACAAGTGGGAAGTAAATAGCCCAAAATGGTTGAACAAGACCTCAATGACATGTTTGGTGTGAACAGAGATGAGATGAAAGACAACCTTGTTCCTAAACCCTGCATTTGTCTTTCAATGCTGTCCTCCTCACAAAGATGTGTGTGTGTGTGTGTCCATGTGGGCAAGTATTTCATATCACAGACAGGATTTGACAGGAAACTTTGTTCCAGCTTATGAAAGCAGTTATCAGATCTTCAAAGCAACAGACTAGCTTTTGATCAAAACGAAGAGCTGTAGAGGTCAAACTGAGTATACTGTATGCTGCATCATGGATTTTTATTTGCTTTACAGAATTTGTTCTCCACTTTGACGCTTAAAGGAATTGCTCTTTAAATGAAACGATCACTTAGAATTGCAAATTTTATTTAAAAGGAAAATCTATGACACTCTAATAAAATGCATACTTTAATTCATTTTCCCTGATTACTCAGCATTTTCATCATCTTCAGTGCGTTTACCCTAAACTCGGTTAATTCATCGTTAGCACATAATGGATATTTAACACTTTGGTTCTGAAGGTGATGTGTACAATATTGGTGCATTCAATGAGCACGAGGATCTTTGAACAAAATAAACGTAGCAAAAACATTTTTGAAGCCATTTACTATTTTATAAAGAATCTTAATTGCAAGTCAGAAAATTCTCGACCCGTCTTGCTTTCTTTTGTCTTTTTTTTTTTTTCTCAGGGATCTTTTCAGCCAAGAATACAATTTATTACACCATTTTCTTTAAAGGTCATGTCTGGACCTGGTAAATTTGCATGTCAAAGTTTAAATAAAGTGGGTTGTCTGAATAAAAGATGCTCACTGATTTATTTTTGCCCCAGTGAGTCACAGTTAAATTGAATGGATTCAATTTTGTGAAGTTTTGCCATTTAGAAGCTGGTGTGGAGATTGCCATGTGACCCGCTGCAGAGCAGCCTCGGCTGAATTGAGTCAGAATACTTATAGTTTAAAAATGTGAACTGTTGTGTGTATTAAAGTCATGACAAAAAGGCCATTCGTTAAGTTTTATCACAAGCTGCATACGCAAAACAAAGAAATGCATTGTCAAAACAACATAGCTGTCAATATTTCATTAAACATAAAACTCATTACACCCGATCAGAACTAAATGTTAAATATACTTAATTTGACTTTAACAAAAAATACAGCCACATGGCCGCCATTGTTCATTGCTACTTTGCAAGCACATACTGTTCTGGTCACATGGAGTTTGCATGCGGGATCTGGGTGCTGATGGATAGAATAGCTGGAATTGAATTTAAAGTGGAACATACTGCTAATATCAGAGATTTTTGATGCATTCTGAAATAATCTGATATAGTGGTTTTGGGCCGATATCTGATATCAATATCGGAACGGGACATCCCTATTATTTTTCTTGTTGTTCCATCATGTGTCCTTTTATTTGTACCTCTGTCTTCTCATCTAGTTTGTCATTTCTTTTGGGGTCAAGGTATCTTCTTTCCAGTTCTTTTTCTACTTGTTTCTATTTAGTTTGTGATGTTTCTTGTCTATACTTTGAGTAGTGCTTTCTGTGTTCTTCCCATTCAAGCAAGAGGGTAAGACACAGAAAGAAGTTTCTGAACAAGTAGGCTGTGCCCAGAGTGCTGTATCAAGGCACCTCAGTGGGAAGTCTGCGGGAAGGAAAAAGTGTGGCAGAAAACGCTGCACAACGAGAAGAGGTGACCGGACCCTGAGAAAGATTGTGGAGACCGATTCCAGACCTTGGGGGACCTGCGGAAGCAGTGGACTGAGTCTGGAGTGGAAACATCCAGAGCCAACGTGTGCAGGAAATGGGCTACAGGTGCTGCATTCCCCAGGTCAAGCCACTTTCGAACCAGAAACAGCGGCAGAAGCGCCTGACCTGGGCTACAGAGAAGCAGCACTGGACTGTTGCTCAGTGGTCCAAAGCACTTTTTTCGGATGAAAGCAAATTTTGCATGTCATTGGGAAATCAAGGTGCCAGAGTCTGGAGGAAGACTGGGCAGAGGGGAATGCCAAAATGCCTGAAGTCCAGTATAAAGTACCCACAGTCAGTGATGGTCTGGGGTGCCATGTCAGCTGCTGGTGTTGGTCCACTGTGTTTTATCAAGGGCAGGGTCAATGCAGCTAGCTATCAGGAGATTTTGGAGCATTTCATGCTTCCGTCTGCTGAAAAGCTTTATGGAGATGAAGATTTCATTTTTCAGCACGACCTGGCACCTGCTCACAGTGCCAAAACCACTGGTAAATGGTTTACTGACCATGGTATTACTGTGTTCAATTGGCCTGCCAACTCTCCTGACCTGAACCCCAGAGAGAATCTGTGGGATATTGTGAAGATAAATTTGAGAGACACAAGACCCAACACTCTGGATGAGCTTAAGGCTGCTATTGAAGCATCCTGGGCCTCCATAACACCTCAGCAGTGCCACAGGCAGATTGCCTCCATGCCACTCCCCATTGAAGCAGTCATTTCTGCAAAAGGATTCCCGACCAATTATTGAGTGCATAACATAATTATTTGAAGGTTGACTTTTTTTGTATTAAAAACACTTTTCTTTTATTGGTCGGATGAAATATGCAAATTGTTTGAGATAGGAATTTTGGGTTTTCATGAGCTGTACGCCAAAATCACCAATATTAGAAACAATAAAAGGCTTGAACTTCTTCAGTTGTGTGTAATGAATCTAATATACATGAAAGTCTAATGTTTATCAGTACATCACAGAAAATAATGAACTTTATCACAATATGCAAATTTTTTGAGAAGGACCTGAATATATATATATATATATATATATATATATATATATATATATATATATATATATATACAAACACACACGCACACACACACGCACACACACAGTAAATATTATTATTATTATTATTTCTGTTTTTTTTCACCATACCTCCATATTCTGACAATAAATGTACAGAAACATTTTCGTAACTTATCTTTTGTACCAAACATTCATCATGAATAAAGAAAGTCAGGAAATGTATTGTATTTCTCAGTAGGAGTGGTATCTTTTCAAATTGCATGGGTTGATGTAGAACAGAGAGATGGTATATATAATTTAAAACTAAATTATCCGTCTGAAAAAACAACATATTCTCACACCCAAAGCGTCAAATAATGACGCGCATGACCAAGCCTCAAGATATGATGATTAGGGTGCCCCAGCACGTCGGGAGAGGAAATACAGGGACGCACTTTGCCAGAGCGTCGGTATCCGACTCCCGCAGTGTGACGGACATTTGACCGTCTTGTGGACTACTTAACCTTCTCCTCACCCCCATTCTAACCTTAACTAGGTTGCACATGCAAAGCTTAATTGGAAATTACTGAGTTAAGGTTAGGATGGGGGTGAGGGGAAGGTTAAATCGCTAGAGGTTCGAGGAATAATGTCCGTGCCACCGCGTGCGTCGGATACTGATGCCCCCGGTGACTCGAGTCCCTGCACGTTCTCTCCCAGCATGCTGGGGCACCCTAATCATCATATTTTGATGCTTGGTCACACGCGTCATTATTTGACGCTTTGGGTGTGAGAATGTGTTGGAATAAAGAGGACGAAAATATAAAACCAGGATTTTTTTCTTTTCAGCTGTTAATAGAGATCAGGTGAGGCCATCTGCTGTGAATAGGGCTGTAACAGGAGGTCAGTAGTGAAATGAACCTTTGTTCCATTTTAGTGAGAAGAGTCTTCATCTGCATTGAGCTAGAAGTAATGAAAGTGTGGTGGAGCGCTGATGATTGATGCCAAGGAAGTCCCAGACCTCTTCTCTGCTTTTTACCCTCTCTCATCCATCTGTAAACACTGCAGCTTATTTCCCCTGCCATCCTGTTTTTAGCTCATTGCTCTGTCTTTACCACTGCTCCTGTACCCTTTTTTACATCACAGTGCTCTCTCTGACCACCTTCCCCTGCATTTTTCATCCAAGTTACTTTCTCCTAAACTGCATCTTGAATCTAATTTCTCTCAGAAAAGTGAAAACAAAGAAATTCCGACATGCTGATCAGAACTGAATGATGCCAAATATAGGTTTTTTTTTTGTTTTTTTGTTTTTTTGCTGAGCTTCATATAACTCTATATGGCACCAGAATAAACTTCAGTGTTAATGTAATTATATTTTAAAAGAAAAAGTATAATTTACACAAGTTTGCAGTTTTGATTTGTTTTCCTTCCTTCCCTGTTTTCTGCCTTTTATGGATCATGTTAGGCAGGTCATTCTGGCATTGAGTGCACTTTCCAATGAATCATGTAAAAAGCACAATTAAACTTAATGACTTACTGAGGAAATTGCTGGAAGATTTTATATAGCTGATGCCAAGTTAGATGCACAACTAGCCCTTATGCATCCATAATCAGTCACGGGCGTGTTAACAATGCTGTTTGGGAGTTGTAATGATCCAAGAACTACTGTGAAAACACACTCACCATCTCACCTCAGAATCATTATTTGTCTTTATGCCTCAGAATAACTTCCCCTTTCTAGTTTCATTAATATGTGTGATGCATCGCAAGACCTTTTTAGCCTTCTTCACAAATAAAAATTTAAATTAGACAGTGAGAAAGTAAAAACACAATAGTATATTTTTTCTAATGTTCTAAATATCAATTATTTTACACTCAACGCTGATCATTATAAAACACATAATAGCAAAGGTAACAAGAAAAATGGTTTCTGTTGTTATATTTTTTCCCAGAATTTGAATAAATAATCTTGAAAACCCAACTTCTCCTTCTCTGTCTTGATGAGAGGTTTTTCAAGCTTAGCCTTATATTCTGTTTGTATATTTCTCTCCCAGAACATTTTATTAACCCAATTTTAAGGATCTTTTCATCATTTTCAGTTTCAGCTGTGAATGTTAAAAATGGTCCAAGTCTTCACAAAATAATGAATTTACTGTGAAATCAATGTCCATTTCTTCCAGGCAACATCATGGCATATAGGAAGGTGTGTGATGTCCAAGGTGTCCCACTGGAGGGGGAGGTTCTGCACTGTTCCCAAGATATGGACCTTGACTGGGATCTGAACAAGGAGGAGTTGCAAGAAACCGGACCAAGCATTGAGCGCATGCAGATGAAACATGTTGATTGCCAAAGATCAGGTTAGAGGTTGTCTTAGTTGAACTCAACTGAATTTATATCTAATTGTTTCAAAATCAAAATCTTAAATGTAGAATTTACAACAACGTTTGGAGCTTCATCTGGTGAAGAAAATACACAGGTATCTTTAACATAAACATTCAAAAAGGAATGACAACTTATAAGAAAAAAAGGCCATAATGCACAATATATGGTACGAAGTAGTGGCAACAATGGATGGCTGGATGTTGACTTTAATTTTAGATTTTTTTACGGCTTATATTACGGTGCGACTGGACTACTGCAACTCTGTTCTATTCGGTGTGAGCAAGGGCTCAATAGCCAGGTTGCAAATGGTCCAGAATGCTGCTGCCAGATTTTTAGAGGGCAGGCGCAAGTTTGACCACATTACTCCTGTCCTGGCTGCGCTTCACTGGCTGCCCGTTGATGTTAGGATTCATTTTAAAATACTTTTACTAGTTTTTAAAACCTTAAATGGTTTAGCCCCTCCTTACTTGGTGTCACTACTTCAACCTTACACCCCTTCACGGTCACTCTGCTCGGAGAACTTCATGCCCCTCTCGGTCCCAAGAACGCGCCTAAAGACGCGTGGTGATAGAGCTTTTGATGTGGCAGGTCCTAAGCTTTGGAATAAGATTCCTCTCAGCATAAGGGCCTCCACCTCTGTTGCGGTTTTTAAGGCAAGGCTAAAAACATATTTTTATGACCTGTCTTTTAACCTTTCTAACTAGTTTTATTGTTTTACTTATAGCGATTTTACTCACTGTAGTTTTATCTGTATCGTGTGATACAATGTTTTATTTTCTGGACTAACTGTTTTATGTTTTTATTTGATCAGTGTAGCGCCTTGGTGGCATCTTTTTGCCTGTAAGGCGCGATTTATAAATAAAGTTGAGTTGAGTTGAGTTAGATTTTTATGTGCCATATAAGCTGGTCTCACATTAGGATGCTTTTGTTTGTGGTAGAAAGACACTATCAGCATCTTCTGCAGGTAGTTTCTCATCAGCAACCAGTGTCATGTGGAGGTGCATCTGAGCCTTTTGCTGTGATGCTGACAGATCAGACAGCCCAAAGGAGATGGTCTGAGATGGGAACGCCAAGGAACTTAACAGAGTAAATTTCTCCAGACAATCAGAGGTTGTCCAGCCACTCAGATGTCCAGATTTTCCACATGCGTCAGGGAGACAGGGTGTTAAGGTTTGCCACCTAAAGTCCAGGATGAGAGTCTTGGTTATCAGTGTGTTCATTGCAGTTTTGTTTTAGCGGCCATGTTGCACGTGTCTGGATCAATCCTGTGCATGCATGTCATCAGAAATTAACCCAACAATGATTGTGTCATCTGAAAACCTTAAGCAGACATTATTTTAGTGGGCTGGAGTACATTCATAAGAGTGAGCCAGAGCCAGAGTATAAGTATGGGTAATAGTGACCTGGTGGAATCAATGCTTCTGATGCAGAAGTACATGTATTACCACAAATTCGTGATGACCTCCACCAGCTGCAGGCAAGGAGGGTGAGATATCTTGCCCATAGAGCCTGGGTTTGAACAGCAACCCACCTGGGCAACTCCAGAGCCAACTTTACCCCAATAACTTTCACCCTTCATTGCCACTCTACCAGTCAGCTCCAGTGAAGCAGTACCAGTATTTGTACTCTGACCAGAAAGCAGAATTAGGATCTTTTAGAAAGATTTAACAACACATATCAGCCAAGGTTTCTGATTGAGAAACACCCTAGTGGTTTTCACTTGCCAGTGCAATGTTGTAGATAATGGGACGCAGGACAGTCTTTGAGTTCTTTCAGATCATTCTGTGTAAACAATTCTCCTGCATCAAACCAGATACAGTAAAATGGGATCTGATTGGCACATGAACAAGAAAAAAAGCTCTATTAGAGGTGCTTAAGTTACTTTAATCAATCAATCAATCAATCAATCAAAGCTTTATTTATAAAGCGCCTTCCGCAACCCTGTCAGGACGCCCAAAGCGCTGAACATGGTACAGTTGTAAGTAATTATACTGAATAAATCAACAATAAAAGAAATTCAAATTACAAAATACAAATTACAAAATACAAAATGGAAATAACAAAATAGATGAAACATTCCGGTAAAATACAAATGTGAGAAACACAATTGGATTGAGTGGATGGATTGAGTGTACCAATGAAAACTGTGGAATGGATTCAACATAATAGAGGGCCATAATCAAACATGTTCTGGAAACGCCAAGCGGAGGAGGACATTTCCCCCATACTTTAATATGGGGGAAATGTCCTCCCTCGTTTTGTTCTAGGCTGTAATGTAACAGGAAAATTAAAAGTGATCTGGGCTTCATCAGGTTTTAAAATGTCTCAAATCTGTCTCTGTCATCTTTAAAGAGCAAGTCACCCCTTACAAGAAGCGTACTTCACTCCCACTTCATTGTTTGAAAAATGCAACAAATGCTGTTGCCTAGCAGACCGAGAGGGTGGAGCCACTAACAAATACACACACTCACAACATTGTGACATCATAATGTACCAATTTACATCATAGCACACCTCTTAGCCAATAGCGGTGACAGATTTAAATTCAAATGCAGTGGAGAGTTTTTACCTGACAACGGCACAACACTGACAGTTTCAGGCAGAAAATTTAAATTTTAGCTAAAATGCACTAAAGTGCAAAACTATTGACTACACGTGTCTGCAGCACGATTACACACGCCTTTATACAGTTGATCACAAAAAAAAAGTTGATTTGGGGGTAACTTGCTCTTTAAACAAAACCATGTCTTTTTAGATCATTTTATTTTCATTATTTAGCAGTCACTGCCAGTGGTAAAGATTTTTGATCCACTATTCTGCACAAGATTGCTTCAGTTCATTGAGGTTTGCAGACTCATTCATGCACAGCACGTTTAAGGTCTTTCGACAGAATTTCAATCAGGTTAAGGTCTGAACTTTTACTAGGCCATTGAGACATCTTGATTATTTTCTAGTCAGTCTGCTGAGCTTGGAATGGTTGTCCTACTGCAAGACACAGTTAGTTCAGCACAAGCTTTTGTATACACGGGAGTTCATGATCAACTCGATAATGGCAAGGTACATAGGTCAGCCCACCAACATCCTGCTTCACATTAGGTTTGAGGTGTTTGTTTATTAAGGGTAAACATCACATATTAGACACATCTTTTCAAAGGATATTTTACTAGAAGACTTGTGATATATTCAGATGCTACTTTGCAAATCTTAAATCTCATAACTTGCCTTTTTTTCATTGTTCACCATTGATTATAACAATTAGAAAGTCCTATCTACCTAAGCAAAATAAAGACACATTGGCATTATCACATCAAGTCTTGCACATAGAAAATAAAGTGTCATCAAAATAATAGTTCAAATTAACGCTTTTTGACTATTATTTTGATGACATGTAGTGTTCTATTTGCAAGGCCACTGTGTCTTTATTTTGCTTAGGTAGATGGGACTTTCGAATTGTTATAATCAATGGTGAAGATTTCACAATGAAAACAAAACATCATTTGGCTACACTAATCCAAGATTAACTCTACTTCTGAGTCAATGTTTGTCTGCATCTAGTTTGACAACACATTTAATTTACTTGTGAAAAAAATGTTTTTGGTACCTTCAAACATCAGTGTAGTTTAACACACTTATATGATCGCAGTTCAAGAGATATCATTAAGTTCTTCTCCTGTATAGCGTCATATTTATGTAATACGTATTAAACATAGCAGCGGAGGTTTAAGCAGGTGTGATCAGATGATGCTATTTTCTTACGGTACCTGTCATTAACTGAAAGTTTTACTTTCTTGATGCTTAGACCCAGGTTCTGACCCACACCCTGAGCTAATGGAACCAATTCAGCCATCAGTTTCGGTTTCAACACATGGACGGTTTGAACGACTCCAAGAAGATCCAGACTACGTCTCCCACTTCCAGACCAGATCTCCTGGTCACAAAGGCCACAGACGGCACCAATGTGTCATGCTCAGGTAAATTGAAGACTGCTGCAGATTCTCCTTTTTTAAAATGATTTGCTCTCAGCAAACAGTGAGCTATTTCTAAAAGTATAAATAAGGTTCACAGTGATTAAATTGGTTAATTAGCCATGATGGTATCAACTCAATAAATCTGTTCATTTTATAGACAAATGTTTATTAAAAAAACAATGTGAACACTCAGAAAGGTCAAACAACCATCAAGGTGTGGTACCTAAGTTTGATTTATTAAATAACTTTTAAAATCCTTAAATTTGACCTTCTGACCCAGTCCTATGAGAAATAGTAAGTAATCATTCATTATTTTTGTTTTCTCCTAAGTCCCTCCCCTGGCACAAATAATTTCTGCAAGCCTACCACATTGACTAATAGTGCTGCGTTTCCACCAGGGGGAGTTGTCAACAGTAGATCCAATTGTTGTCAGAAGCGTTGACAGGAGGTGTGAGGCGTTTGTTTGTGGGTTTTCAGTTCAGTTTGGGCTAGACTCGGGGGTTGTTTGAGTGGTCAGCCGACGGCCTGTACAGGCCCAGTAATGGGCCATTCCCATCTGTACCGGGTCGGCCCGGGCCGGGTAGCGTAGGTTGTTTACATATCTGGGTGGCCTGGTATTTTTCCGGGCCAACCAAGGCTCATTCTCAGCCCTCTTCTCGAGGGGGTCTGCTTCAGGCCGACCAGGGCCAACACACCCACTGCTGACAGCAAATTCACACCTTCCATTAGAGCAAGCCTCTGATTGGTGGGTAGAATCAGCCCACATGGGCTTAAGGCAAGGATGTGTGGAATCAACCGGGCCAGGCTGGGGCCGACTGGGGCTACCCGGCCCGGGCCGACCCGGTACAGATGGGAATGGCCCATATGATTGCGGCCCGGCTTCGCTTCGGTTCAGCCTTGGGTGTGGCGGAGGGGAGCAAGTAAGGCCATTCAGTCGGTTGTGACTGGGGCAGAAAAGCAGGACCGTGGGGGCACTGATGGCGCATTGGACTGTGATATGGATCCGCAGCTGAGGACTGCAGAGGGGGGCTTTGTGGTCTGTATTCGGGCATGGTGGGGCGCATTCCGTTACCACTAACCTGTTGGCGATGTCCAGGGAGTTGTTTTTGGTGAGTTGTTGGTGGTGGTCTGTAGGACTAAGACCCAGCTCTACCTGGCGCTGGAGCTTGAGGAGTTCCTGGGGTGAGTGTGGAAGTCTCAGAGTCGCGGTCTGGTGGATTGGTTAAGGGGGTGGTTTATGGTGTTTCTAATGGTGTTACTGAGGCAGAGGTGGTGGGTGCCCTGAGTGAAGAGGCGGTGGTGCTGGTTCGGCTTTTGGGATGTGATAAGTGTGGGTCCACTCCATTGTTAAGTAGATTTGGCACAGTGGAGCTCCCGGCGTGTGTCAAGTTGGGCTTTCTTAGTTTCCCAGTAAGGGTCTATGAGGAGCCTCCCTTGAGGTGCTTTAAGTGCCAGGGCTTTGGTCATGTGGCCGGAGTCTGTGTGGAGGGGTGAGGAGTCGGGGCGGCCATGAGGCAAGCTCTGTGATCTTCCGCTCTGCTGTTTTAATTGTGATGAGGCTCATCAGGCGGCTTATGGAGGTTGTATGGTGTGTAGGACAGAAGTGCTGGTAGAGAAGTTTCAGGCAGAGTGCAAAGTGTCTTTCGCTGAGGTGGTGTGTTGTGTTGGGGTCCGGGTGGTGGTGCATCGGGGCCTTGAACTGGGTCTAAGTCAACTGGTAGTGGGGATGAGGGGGTGGTGGTTGTGAGGGATAAAAGACAGTTTCCAGCATTTCTAGTGGAGGCATTGTGGAGGGTGAAGCATGTGGCATCAAACAAGTTTGATGTGGCGTGTGAGGTGACTGCGGCTGCAGAGGCATTTCTGGGCTTCCGTGACGTGTCTCCCGAAGAGGTTTTTTGGGACTGCTTGCTTGCGGAGGACTGGGGGCTCTACAGATGATGGAGGGTCACCCATGGTGGTGGATGTTGGTGATAAGAGAGGGGGAACAAGTGTGGGGTGAGCCTCCCTGTGGGGCTAGGGTGTGTTCACGGGGTATGTGCTGGTGGTGGTGGTGGTGGAGGAGGAGGGGGTGGTGGTGTATTGGCAGTGGTTTGGCGGTGTACAGGGTGGTGGTGGTGGTGGTGGGGGGGGGGGGGGGGGGGGACTCGGCTGTGGGGTTGGTTGTTGTGGCAGCAACACGCCTTTTAGGTGTCCAGCCTGCCTAATTCATGGATGACGAAGAAGGGGGAGCTGGCATTCAACATGAATGGGCCTCAGTCACCAGCATGCACAATGGTGTCACGTTCCTCAGTCAGCTCGACACCACAATGTAGCAATAACCACTTGAGTTACAGATTCCAGAAAAACTAATAAGTAAAAGTTAGAGATTCCTCAACAGCCTTGACTTCTGCAACTAAATTTAAAAGTTTAAAAGTGCTCTTTTTAAATTTCATCATCATCATCATCATCATCATCATTTATTTTTGTCCAACATGCCAATAGAGCTCCGGACCCCACGTGACTCTCTGTCTAATCACATTAGTATCTGGCCAGTCGTACCACTTTTTTTAGTTTCCACCACCTGGTTGTGTTCTCTTCATCTTCCTCACCATCAGTTTCATCCTACAGACCATCATCCTATGCTGTCTCGCAACACTCTCACCTACTACTACCTCACAGTCCATATTCTGCTTCAAATGACATATGATGTTGTCCACCTGTGTCCTCCTCCCTCCACTCTTACAAATTAAACATACAAAACAAATTCATGGCTTGACAAACTGTCTAAACTAATTTTAAAGTAGTTTGATACTCAAGATCATGATCATCACTCAAATAATGTATCTCCCGTCTCGTCTCGTCTTCCTCCACTTATCCGGGTCCGGGTCGCGGGGGCAGCATCCCAACTAGGGAGCTCCAGGCCGTCCTCTCCCCGGCCTTGTCCACCAGCTCCTCCGGCAGGACCCCAAGGCGTTCCCGGACCAGATTGGAGATGTAACCTCTCCAACGTGTCCTGGGTCGACCCGGGGGCCTTCTGCCGGCAGGACATGCCCGAAACACCTCCCCGGGGAGGCGTCCAGGAGGCATCCTGACCAGATGCCCAAACCACCTCAACTGGCTCCTTTCGATCCGGAGGAGCAGCGGTTCTACTCCGAGTCCCTCCCGAATGTCCGAGCTCCTCACCCTATCTCTAAGGCTGAGCCCGGCCACCCTACGGAGGAAACTCATTTCGGCCGCTTGTATCCGCGATCTCGTTCTTTCGGTCATTACCCAAAGCTCATGACCATAGGTGAGGATTGGGACGTAGATCGACCGGTAAATCGAGAGCCTGGCTTTCTGGCTCAGCTCCCTCTTCCCCACGACAGATCGGCTCAGCGTCCGCATCACTGCAGACGCCGAACCAATCCGCCTGTCGATCTCCCGATCCCTCCTACCCTCACTCGTGAACAAGACCCCGAGATACTTAAACTCCTCCACTTGAGGTAGGACCTCTCCCCCGACCCGGAGGTGGCAAGCCACCCTTTTCCGGTCGAGAACCATGGTCTCAGATTTGGAGGTGCTGATCCTCATCCCAGCCGCTTCACATTCGGCCGCGAACCTACCCAGCAAGAGCTGAAGGTCAGAGCTGGATGAAGCTAGGAGGACCACATCATCCGCAAAAAGCAGAGACGAGATTCTCCTGCCACCAAACTCGACACACTCCACACCACGGCTGCGTCTAGAAATTCTGTCCATAAAAGTGATGAACAGAACCGGTGACAAAGGGCAGCCCTGGCGGAGTCCAACCCTCACTGGGAACAGGTCCGACTTACTACCGGCTATGCGGACCAAACTCACGCTCCTCTGGTAAAGGGACTGAATGGCCCTTAACAGAAAGCCACCCACCCCATACTCCTGGAGTGTCCCCCACAGGGTGCCCCTGGGGACACGGTCATAAGCCTTCTCCAAATCCACAAAACACATGTGGATTGGTTGGGCAAACTCCCATGCCCCCTCCATCACCCTTGCAAGGGTATAGAGCTGGTCCACAGTTCCACGGCCAGGACGAAAACCACATTGCTCCTCCTCTATCTGAGATTCAACTATCGATCGGACCCTCCTCTCCAGTACCTTGGCGTAGACCTTTCCAGGGAGGCTGAGGAGTGTGATCCCCCTATAGTTGGAACACACCCTCAGGTCACCCTTCTTAAAGATGGGGACCACCACCCCGGTCTGCCACTCCCTAGGAACTGCCCCCGATGACCACGCAATGTTGTAGATACGTGTCAGCCATGACAGCCCTACAACATCCATAGCCTTGAGATACCCAGGACGAACCTCATCCGCCCCCGGGGCTCCGCCGCTGTGTAGTTGTTTGACTACCTCAGCAACTTCTGCCCCCGAGATCGGACAGTCCATCCTCAGGCCTCCCAGCTCTGGTTCCTCCTCGGAATGCGCATTGGTGGGATTGAGGAGCTCCTCAAAGTATTCCTTCCACCGTCCGACTATAGCCTCAGTTGACGTCAGCAGCTCCCCATCCCCACTGTAAACAGTGTGAGCGAGTTGCTGCCTTCCTCTCCTGAGGCGCCGGACAGTTTGCCAGAACCTCTTTGGAGCCGATCGATAGTCTTTCTCCATGGCCTCACCAAACTCCTCCCACGCCCGAGATTTTGCCTCGGCAACTGCCACTGCTGCACCCCGCTTGGCTATCCGGTACCTGTCTGCTGCCTCCGGAGACCCACAGACCAGCCACGCCCTGTAGGCCTCCTTCTTCAGCCTGACGGCTCCCCGAACCTCTGGTGTCCACCAGCGGGTACGGGGGTTGCCACCACGACTGGCACCGGCCACCTTACGGCCACAGCTAGCAACAGCCGCCTCGACAATCGCAGAGTGGAACAAGGCCCACTCGGACTCAATGTCCCCCACTGCTCTCGGGACGTGGTCAAAGCTCTGCCGGAGGTGGGAGTTGAAGACCGTCTTGACAGGTTCTTCTGCCAGGCGTTCCCAGCAGACCCTCACTATGCGTTTGGGTCTGCCAGGTCTACGCGGCATGTTCCCTTGCCATCTGATCCAACTCACCACCAGGTGGTGATCAGTTGACAGCTCCGCCCCTCTCTTCACTCGGGTGTCCAAAACATACGGCCGCAGGTCAGATGATACGACTACAAAATCTATCATCGACCTGTGACCTAGGCTGCCCTGGTACCAAGTGTACCGGTGGGCATCCTTATGTTCGAACATGGTGTTCGTTATGGCCAAACTGCGGCTTGCACAGAAGTCCAATAACAAAACACCGCTCGAGTTCAGATTAGGTGGGCCGTTCCTCCCAATCACACCCCTCCAGGTCAAGCTGTCATTGCCCACGTGAGCATTGAAGTCCCCCAGCAGGACAATGGAGTCCCCTGATGGAGCACTATCTAGCACTCGTCCCAGGGACTCCAAAAAGGGTGGGTACTCTGAACTGATATTTGGCCCATAAGCACAAACAACAGTCAGGACCCGTTCCCCGACCCGAAGGCGCAAGGAAGCTACCCTCTTGTCCCCCGGGGTAAACCCCAACACACAGGCAGAGAGTCTCGGAGCTAACAAAAAGCCAACCCCAGCCCTCCGCCTCTCACCCGGAGCAACTCCAGCAAAGTAGAGTGTCCAACCCCTCTCCAGGTCTCGGGTTCCAGAGCCAATGCAATGTGTCGAGGTGAGTCCGACTATATCTAGCCGGTACCGCTCAACCTCTGCCACAAGCTCCGGCTCCTTCCCCGCCAGCGAGGTGACGTTCCATGTCCCAAAAACTAGTTTTCTTGTCCGGGGATTGGACCGCCAAGGCTCCCGCCTTGGTCTGCCACCCGATTCGCATTGCACCGGACCCTTCATGTTCCTCCTGCGGGTGGTGGGTCCACAGTTGGACGAGCCCATGTATCCGGTTCGGGCTGGGCCCGGCCAGGCCCCATGGGCGAAAGCCCGGCCACCAGGCGCTCGCTCACGGGCCCCAACCCCAGGCCTGGCTCCAGGGTGGGACCCCGGTAACCCTCCGGGCCGGGTACTCCGACTCTTCATTTTAACCGCCATGAAAGATCCTTCGAACCGTTCTTTGTCTCACCCTTCACCTAAGACCAATTTGTCATGGGAGACCCTACCAGGGGCACTAAGTGCCCCAGACAACATAGCTCCTAGGATCATTAGGGCACTCAAACTCCTCCACCACGATAAGGTGTCCTCCTCCCTCCACTCTTACAAATTAAACATACAAAACAAATTCATGGCTTGACAAACTGTCTAAACTAATTTTAAAGTAGTTTGATACTCAAGATCATGATCATCACTCAAATAATGTATTCACCTCTTAATTATTGAGTTATTATTTAGTGATCATTTTCCCTCTGATGGTTAAATATGTGACTCCTCCAATGGCAGTTTGTTACCTTTTAAATGAATTATTCAGTTTTTCATACATCAAGGAACATACATTACATTTATCATTTGCTCCCCTCAGTGATGCAACACTTTTCACATATCCTCTGTAACATATATGTATTTCTGATGATGTAACTGTACCTTTCTCTCTCGCTTTTTCTGCCCCCTCAGTTTTCACACATTGGCATGACAACAATTTTTTTCCATCTTTTTTATACATATTTTGAACTGGAGGTACTGACAGTTATCTCACTGGAACCACAAATTATTCCTCATGCAATCTTTGTCCTATTTTCTGTTTTTGTCCTTAGATATGCTCTTGCAGGAGTGGGAGGGTTGATCTTGGGGATCCTGGTTGGCTGGTTCAGCCACACATCCTCAGTCAGTTCATCTCTTCCCTCACCTGAAAGCTCGGACCTGCTAGAAGAGCTACTGAGGCGAATACAGGCCGACAAGATAAATGCTCTTCAGAGGTAAGCCAGTGAACTAATTGTCCTTGCAGCTAAAATAAAAAATTAAAAAAAGAACTAGAGAAAACATAGGGAGTGATTTTTTTTAAACTGGGCCAAAAGTGATTTACTTTTATAAAGCAAATATTAAATAAAATAAAATGGAAGTGGAGAACTTCACTATAATGCTTCATTTTCACAAGAATTTAATAGCAATCACTATTTATCTTACAAATGAACATATTGGCATAACTAAAAGAAAAATATGATTATTTTTACACTTCTAATGATGACAATAGTGGTAATGGTTTTTGGTAAGTCAAATCATTTTTATTGCGATGAAGCCGAAAGGATCCTAGCTAAGTCAGAACAAAAGTGAAAATCACTGTACAAAAATAAATAACAAAATATATAGCTCTCAATGTCTAAAATCACAGTTTTAATTATTATTCTGGATCCATGTAAAGATAGTATGTGTAGGATTGATGAAAAATTCTACTTTTTAAATGCTGACATATCTTTCATCCTGAACATAGTTATTTTTCTGAGCTGAGGGGTCATATTGAAGCCTGGTTATATGTAAGATAACTGGCCAAAAGGATCATGTTGCCATCCCCAATGAGTCTTCTTATAATTTGTTTTCTCAGATTTATGTCCGTATAGCCAGACAATAAAACTGTCCTTTTACAGTAAGCAGTATTATTTACTCTCATTACCTACTCATGGTCTTAGTATTTTTCTCCACCAAGATGAGAGTTCTGTTAATTATTTTGTTCCCAATCATAATGCAGTGCATGACCTTTAGACAGTCTCTCATTATAGCCATGAAACAAAATAGGGAAGTGCCCCCTCATCGTTACTTTCACACACAAGATAAAATGCCTGATCGGGGGTGAAATGTGTATAATGTTTGAGGCTGAGTCATGTTCAGAAAACGTTGCGATGTGCTGTACAAAAATACAAACAATTATGTACAAATATGTATATCAGGATTATTCAGTTCTGCGCCTCGAGGGTTGGTATCCAACCCATTTTAGTGGTTTCTCTGGTCCAACACACTAGATTAAGGGCTAGTCCACACGTAGCCGGGTTGGGTTCCTGGTTTCCTCAGCGGGAGCCCCCCATGTGGCTCTCGGCCAACTGAATCCACAGGTGGGTGGGAGGTCATGGGAAAGCACAGAGCACATTGAGTGCCTCCATTTTGATGACCTCGCTGCAGAGACCACAATCTGAAGGCGGGGGGTAGGTAGGGTTTTCACAGCATCTGTCTGAATTCCTTCCATCGTGGGGGTTGTTGCACGCAATTCCAAGGCTGCTTATGGCGTCAGATTGGATAACAGGACTTTGTTTCGGTCAGGCAGAGATAATTTTCCTCTCTGCCTCAAAGTCTGTATTGATCATTCAAGTCCTCCAGTGAAGCCAATTCGGTGATTAAACATCTCCACACCGTCCGGTGACCCTCTCTGAGATGACATCCATTTTGCGCACTAACACCGGTAACGCAGCTCAGACATTGTCCAGCTTGCGATTCACCTCGAGTAACGTCCCAGTCTGTGAGGTCTCCGCCCGGACGGTGCCGTCCATGGGTGTGGGTCGCCCTCCAATCACTCCCATCATCCCAATTTTTCGGAAAACAAGATATCCTCCCACTCCAATCAGAAGAAATCCAGTGATCATCCGGCCAAATATCCACACATCTTCGACGTCCTCAATGGACAGCTGAGAGAGGCAGATGATATTCCACTTCTTCCAGGAATCGAGCATATATCCCGCTGCGTGTGTCCCGTGAGGACAAGCGCGAGCCCCCTCCTCCATTCTCATCATAGAAAAAATCTTATCAATCGCGTTGAATGACCAATTAATTAAATCCATTTCTGAAAAATACTGATTTCCAGAGGAAATGCAGAGAAGCGCTCTGTAGGCAGACGGGACAAAGAGCCTTGGGAAAAAAAATAAGGGAGCAGAAAGGGAAGCGTCTGTGCTCTGAGTGCCAGAAGAGAAAAAAAAAGCGGGTGTACACTCATTGTTTCAAAAAAATCTGCTGTGGTTTCTAGTATGAAGTTAGCCAGAGAAGTGTGTGATGAGTGTGTGTGGTGGGAGTTGTGGGGGTGGGATGGAAAACTACTGGATTAGGTGACTTACTCATTATTGTTTATGATTCTTGAGCATCTCTCCTCTGATTGGCTAACAGAAACATGACTCTACCACTGACTCTGTTTGCTCTACCATACTGATGTTTTGTCTCCACAAATAACACAAAGCTGAAGGAGTTGCTGATGCTAGCGGTTAGCGTCTAGCCAGTAGCGGTTTTAGGCATGGGCAGACAGGGCAGTTGCCCGGGGCGGCATTTTTTCATGACACAAAAGGGGCGCACAAGCGCGGAGTAAAAAAAAAAAAAAAAGGAAATCTGCGCCGCACCGAGGTTTTCTATTATCTGTCATATGACAGTGTCTGGATTGGAAACAGCAAGTTGGCGACCCCTGCAGCTGCAGGCGCTCCTGCTGACTGAGAACGTTCACATGCACCGTGTGTCTATGAAGAACAGGAAGGGGAGGGGTGCGGCGGGGGAATTCACCTCTGCGTCTTTCCCAAATGAATGAGCGTGCAGGGGCTGAATCAACTGTATTAACGTGGCTAAAGTCAATCACATCTTAACGTTCTTCCATATTTCATTCATAATATCATAAACACAGGCCTATCATTCTTTCAGGTTTCTCTGAATTGTGTGAAATGGCCGAATGAAAAAAGGAAAAACAAAAACGATTTTGTGGTCACCCCCCCCCCATCAAGGTCAAATTGTTTAGTCCTGACTAAACGAAACTTACTGAGTCAGGGGCCAAACAGAAGAGATGAACATAAAAAGGCTAAAACCAACAGGTGCCCGATTCAGGGGGAAAAAAAAGAAAAAAGAGGAGAAAGATAAAGGTATGTAGCTCTCATGATGCATGTTTTCAATTTTTTGAACCAGTTAACTGGGATTTTAACGGTTAAATGCGGTCACTTAATTGCTAACAGACCTAATAGGGCTGAAATATTGAAACGAATATTCAAATGGTTCGAAAAAAAGTCCTTGAATCGTTTTTTACTGATTCAAACTAGGATTTGTTAAATGCTCACTGCAGCCTGTGGCCTGCCTGAACAACAACAAACACATGTTGATCATGTTCACATAATAATAAATAAAACAACTCTACAAGCAGAAGAAAACACCCCAGTCACCACTAACTATCCTGTTTATTTATTGCAGATGGCTGCACTGATTATTTTTTACATGATTTGTTCTGTAAAAGTTGGCTTTTTTGGTAGTCTACAGTTTTTTTTATGTCAGTTTAAATTACAATTTCAGAGGCAATTCTAAAATATTATGGATCATGATAAAGATCTATTGGAGATCTACCCCAACTTTTGGACTGCTCTGCCAGTCACTGTGGCTCAAGCTGAGAGGAGCTTTTCAAAACTTGATCAAGTCATACCTGAGGTCAACTTTGTTTCAGGGGCGGCTCACTAACCTGGCTCTGATTAGTATCAATCACTCAGTAGGGGAGCAGATTTCATATGATGACATTATTGACAACGTTGCATCAAGGATAGGTTTTAATTTTAGTTTGTGTTTTCTGTTCTAAGTGCAATGCTGTAGTGATTATCTTTAGTTTGTTATGTGTGAAATATTTTTGCTATTTAGAATATTATCTATTATGTTCATATATTCTTAATATTTAGTTATTGTTTGTTTTTGTATATTTGATTCTATATATTTTGATACAGTATATAATGTATATTGCTTTACATTCTGACAACTTTATAGTAATTAATGTAAATATGTGCAACTTAGAAAAATGAATGTTCAATAGTCGTTCTAATAAAACATGCCTGTTTGTAGAAAACATGCGTGTGTTCATGAAGGTGGTGTGGTGTGGTGTGGTGGTGGTGGTGGTGGTGGGGGGGGGGGGGGGGGGGGGGGCGCTCAAAGGGGGCCTCGCCCGGGGAGTAATTCGATGTAGAACCGCCACTGCGTCTAGCCGAGACAAGCTGTGCTCTCTCCTGGCTGCAATGATCAGTACAACCTTTGCAGGTCTTGAGCCAAGATTGGTGATTAAATGAATGCTAATTTAAAGTTTGACAGAAGAGACTACAGTTTTTCCATCTCGAGCATTTCACTGTCTATTTTCTTTTGGCCGCTAATGCAATTAAAAGGGGTAGAAGACTATTTTCATGTTCTATATGCATTTGAAACTCTGCATGTCCCAAAAAAATAAATAAATAAAAAAGAGCAGGTCTTATAAATGTATTAGTAAACTTCTTCAAACATGAAAATGATAAAAAATGTCAATGAATTAAATTGTATCAGGTTTCTTTTTGCGTAGAAAAAATCCAGAAGCTTATTGTCATTGTTTCTTTTCCCAGACTGGATCCCTGCCAGCTCATAGAAAACAGCAAATTCTTCATGCTAGATGTGTTACAAGCAGCAAACCTCTTTAGAAATCAGACCCTATTCTCCGTAGCAGGAATTTACATAAATATGGATGGTTTTCCTCTAAATGCATCATAATAACTCATTTAAATGTGGCTTGACTACAGCAATGCAGTTTGGCTGGCAGAGGAGATTAGGTGCAGATGTCTCTTTGCCAGGGCTTTGAATTCAAGACACTAAACTCTATATTGTGTTCTCACAAGACGCTCGATCCATTGCTAAATTCAACCAGCAATTTTGCAACATACTTGTTGCTAAGGATAAGCGTGCACACCACTATCTGTATCTGTACTCGGAGTGGGCTTACGTCTCGGCCCGGCCGCTCAGGTCATCACAGGATCGTCGGCTAGCAGTGCCTACACCACGCTCAGGACAATCCAGACTCTTCTCATGCATCGTTCCACAAATGTGGAATGACAGACCAAGCACTACCAGAACAGGGGCTTCCTTTTCGACTTTCAAGAAACTCCTGTAGACCCTGCTCTTCAGAGACCATCTTCTAAACTAGCACCCTCCCTGCACCATCCCCCTCTCTACTGTCCACTCCTTGTTCCCTCCTCTCCATGATTCATCATGCTGCCTCACTGCCACCTACGACTGACTGGAAATTGTTTGTTGTTGTTGTTGTTAGCCTCAAGGGCAGCATGCCGATTATAATTTGTAAGTCACTTTGGACAAAAGTGTCTGCTAAATACATAAACACAAACATAAGTGCATGAATTAGTACATCTGAACTCATGCAGTAGGAACTAGGAAATATGAAATACTAGAACCAGACACAACTTTTAATTTTTTCATTTTAATTTGATTAAACTGATTTTTTATTAACGTTCTTGGCATTTTCCCCACACAAAGTTAAACAAAACAATATTGATTAAGGTGTGTGTGTGTGTGTGTGTGTGTGTGTGTGAGAGAGAGAGAGAGAGAGAGAGAGAGAGAGAGAGAGAGAGAGAGAGAGAGAGAGAGAGAGAGAGAGAGAGAGAGAGAGAAAATAAAATAAAATAAAAAACCCGACCGGAGCAGAGGCAGTGACTGACGCAGCACGAGCAGTTTCCAGCTCTGTCTTGTCAAATGCACCACGTACATTACGACAAAAGTAACTTTAAATATTCAACCGAAAAAGAAGCGAGCTGAAGAAAACCTAGGGAGTACTGAAGAAACGTGAGCAACAATGAAGCAAGCACAGAGATCCGTTACTCAGTGTGTGTGTGTGTGTGTGTGTGTGTGTGTGTGTGTGTGTGTGCGTGCGTGCGTGCGTGCGTGCGTGTGTGTGTGTGTGTGTGTGTGTGTGTGTGTGTGCATGTGCATGGATGGGCCGAACTGAGCCCCTGGCTGCAGTTTTGTGTGTTGGGAGGGGCGGGCACTCTATGTGACTGGCCAATCACAGCGCGTGAAGACAGTCAGTTACCCAATGAGGATTTTCCTTCAGCACGATTACAGATATTTACGAGTTTTACTTGTTTCATGCTCGTATTCGTCAAAAATGCTTTATCCGTACAGGATACTCGTCTGAAACGAGTATCCGGCTCATCCCTACTTGTTACGCTTCTTCTCCAGTTTCTTTTCTACCCAGCTGGATTTTCGCCGCTTTAAAAACAGCAAATTTGTCCATATTCCTCAATTTTTACCTCTAAAGGTTACATTTTAATATATTTTAGGGTTCATGAAAACTATTTTCTTCATCTATTTGAAAGCATGTTATTCCAAACTCAAATCATGATCTTAAGACACAGACTGATATAAATCATTTTTGCTGTATGCATTTTTATTTATGATTAAGCCTGGTGTTCACGCTGATGATGTTCAACATTGTTAAAGGTTAAATTGCATATTTACACACATTTAATTAACACAGAGATCATCGTGTTTATTCTCAGATATTTTAGTAGTGAAAACCAAGAAAGCTGCAATTTTCTGCCAGTCCTCTTTCTTTCTTTCTTTCTTTTTTTTTCCTTGTAGTTGCAGGTTTGTGTGCCAGGGAGCTCTTCCAGCTTCAGTGATCTCTGTTTTGACAGGCAGAGCTTTCAGCATTGGTTGTACGGGCAACCCTAGCTTGAATGTCATAGTTTCTGCTTTCACAAGCATACAGTGCCACATTATAGCTTGGGCTTTGATTTTCCGCTCCTAAGTGATGGAGACAAAATGGTTTTTTTTCCTAAACTTTTAGGCATTCTTTCATTTCTTTCTTTATCTTTTTATTGGCCATAATTCTGTCATGCAGAATACATTCACTGCTGATAAGTCCCATATGTAGATCATCATGTATCAGTGAGCAATTTTAGCAGAAAAACAATCTGAAATGTACCCAAACCAGACTGCTTATCTCTCTGAACAAATGTGCAGGGGGTCACCTTTCCTCTTCCTAATCATTGTTGCTGTAAAATGTTTACAGCTTAGCTAAATATTCAGTGTTTACTGTTCACTACTCGGGAACAGTTAGATGACACAGATTCCCCAGCATTCCACAATCTTTCTGAGATGTTGATAAATAAACTAAATTAATTAATTATTTTGTTATTTTTATTTGAAAATGAAGTATCATTGATGAAATTAAATATAAATGCATTAAAGAGGTACATTTTTATTCATACATTTGCAGTGGCCTCTGCTAGTAACGAATGCCTTGTAAGTCGTACCGGGAAAAGTGGGAGAAATTCTGGTGCGCCAGTTTCTGCAAAGAAAATTCAGCGGGGAGAAAGTGGCTTCAGATGAGTCCGATTTCCTAGGAATCTTACTTCCTGATATTGGGACATCTCAACTGTGATTGGCAAACAGCAACGCAACTCTACCACTGACTTAGTTTGCTCTGCAACGTGGATGTTTTATCGACATAAATATATTCCTGGGGGAGTTCTGCTGCGTGGTGTAATTGCTAATGCTAACAGTTAGCTACTACTAGCCAAGACGTTCTCTGATGTTTCCTGAACGATACAACAACAACAGCTTTCCTTGTCGCGAGTCAAGTCGGTGAGTCCATTCATGTTAGGGAGCGTGTGTGTGTGTGTGTGTGTGTGTGTGTGTGTGTGTGTGTGCATGTGCGTGTGTGTGCATGTGTGTTTATGTGTGTGTGTGTTTATGTGTGCGTTCAAAATAGTATTCAATAATGTAGTGTAAGAGTATCTTGTTGTTGCTATAGGTCATTTGTAAGGTTGTGCTTACATGACAGAAAGGCTTTGTTTAAGGTCAAACGCCAAGGCTGATGCAAACTGTCTGCAGCACAGCAGCTTTGACAAGCGTCATATCCCATTTGTTACCACAATGTCAGATTTTCGTAGTCTAGGAAAAGTTTCAGGGTTAGGGGATTTGCAGAAGAGAGAAGAACTATATCTGGTATTCATCTGTTTTTACAGGTTTAAAGACTTATACTTTATACAAATTTTGTATCTATTATGTTACTAGGAATGAAACCTACTTTTACACAAGTATAATAATGTAATAAGTGTATTTATTTCAGAATATTAGATCGGGGACGATCGGCATAGCTAGTTGGCTAAAAATATGTTATCGAGTGAGGGGAACAGACCCAAGCCCACCATACTCAGTCAATCAAACACATTTGAATTTCTGGAGCTGAATCTTAGCACAAAAGGAAAGTGTGAACTGATTACCAACCCAACAACATGCAGCTCACCTACAGTTGATGAGAAAGAGATTGAGGAACAAAAACAAATGGAAGAAGATGACAAAAAGTAACAGATATGTGAAAACGACAATAAAAAACAGTTAAAGGGAGAGTGTTTACAAAGCAAACCACTAAGTCAGGATGTCATTTGTTCTTTCCATTATTGGTTGACAATCACAAATCACAACGAGTAATTTAGATTTATTGTTTTTGCACCAAATCCTACAACAACAAAGGGCCTTGTTTTTTCATACTTTTGAGTTTACACTCCAACAAATAATGTGGCTTTGGAGCAAATTAGATTTTTTGAAAGCAGTAAGTTAAAAATATTCATAAATATACTGCTTATTCCAGAGTAAGGTTAAAATAAGCTAATGCCATTCTCGAGCAGTCACCAAGCAAGAGGTCGCCAGTCTATCGCTGAGCCACAGAGACAAAGGAGACATATAACCATGCACACACATACACCCACAGCTGGGGACAACTTAGTAATTTCTTAAACTAAGATGCATGTTTTTAGGAGGAAACCCAAGCACCTAAACCCACACACTCATGGGGAGAACATGCTAACGCCATGCAGAAAAGGCCACAATCTGGATTTAAACCTGTGTCCTTCTTGCTGTGGGGTTAGGGTAGATAAATCGAAAATGTATTGTCATTGTCGAAATGTCTGACTTTTATCGAGATAATTTTTCCCATGTCAATAAATTTGATGATAAAAAAATGAAAAGACATGTATAGGTTGGCAACATTAGTGTCCCGTTAAGAAGCTGTACCACCGTGACAGCTCCATCTAGTAGACTACTTTTGTTTCTGCGCACACCTGTAGTTATCGTCCATTTATTGTTATCAAGGTGGAATCCTCAATATATCCTGATATTGGTTTTTTGGCAGTATCGTCCAGCTCTAGGTTAGGGTTGGATACTAACTGTGCTGCAAAGTAGCCCCCAAATAAAAAGCAAAGATACAAATTGAAGGTCAAATCTGCCCTCATGCAATTTTCTAATCTCCATATAGAGACATCAGCTGACATTTCTGTATAAGGATCAAAACCCTTTCACGTGACAGACACCTACAAATCTAGATAGTTGTCTGAGTCAACTCTGTATACAAAGTGTTGTTTGATTATGGTCTCTCAGTGGAGTTAACCGTATAAATTTGGTAGAAATGTTTTGTGTTTGAATCCTATAAAATATTGGTTCTGTAGAAAATCTAATATCATTTTTAGCTCACTCCCCCCGCTAAAGCTCCTATTGTTCCAGCTGCTCCGAAAAGTCCTCTTTATGTCACACCCAGTATGCATCTATCATTTACAATGTTGTGCTAAGAAGGGACATGACAGACAAATATCAAGGTTGTGAGAGTCTATGGGTTGGGGGTCGTGTTTGTTCCTGAAGTGACAGGACAGCCAGTTGTGTGTGGCCAGTCAGCCTCCAACATTGCTTAGAGCCACAACAACAGATTAGTTAGGTTGATGAGGGCTGCTGCTGAAGGCATTTGACAGGGAGTGTGTGTTGTTTCCAACAGAACAGATGCTTCTGTTGTCTGTCATTTTAATGACTCATTTCCTTAATGGGTAATGAACAGTTTGACACCTTCTGAGAAAATGTTTAGTTTCTCCCAGACAGACACATAGCCTCCTATTTACTGTAGTTAAACGTATTTTGGCCGTTTGAATTTGATTGTTTCTGAAGGTGAGACTGGGTTCCAACATCTTATGGGAATTAGAACCCCACTCCTGCTTTTTAGAAGTCACTTGGATTTCCCCTGGCATAATTTCTGCCCTCGCGTGCTAGCAGAGTATAAATAAACAAAAAGTTGGTGAAGTTGTTTTGCGAAGCTCAGTGCAAATTACAGTGGAAAGCCATTTATTCAAAGCCAGTGGGAGTAGAGGCTGTTAAGATGGCTGAGACTCAGTCACACATCCAAATGCTCACATTAGTGAATTGTAGACTCACTTGGTAAACATTTGGTTCACACAGTCAGAGAACATAGGTCTAATTTGGACAGCTGGATTTTGGAGGGAGTTTTACGTGTTTTCGACCCAGTGTTGGGGTTATTAGGAGCGAACAATTAGTAAGCTTCAACTTACTTTTGGATTCTTCAATAAATTCTGTAAATATGGGAATATTTACTGAGTTATTAATTAATTAAGATACAATTAAGTATATACGGGGCACCATTCAGATTAGATTCGAATGGAATGGTGCCCCGTATATACTTAATTGTATCTAGGTCACAGGTCGATGATAGATTTTGTAGTCGTATCATCTGACCTGCGGCCGTATGTTTTGGACACCCGAGTGAAGCGAGGGGCGGAGCTGTCAACTGATCACCACCTGGTGGTGAGTTGGATCAGATGGCAAGGGAACATGCCGCGTAGACCTGGCAGACCCAAACGCATAGTGAGGGTCTGCTGGGAACGCCTGGCAGAAGAACCTGTCAAGACGGTCTTCAACTCCCACCTCCGGCAGAGCTTTGACCACGTCCCGAGAGCAGTGGGGGACATTGAGTCCGAGTGGGCCTTGTTCCACTCTGCGATTGTCGAGGCGGCTGTTGCTAGCTGTGGTCGTAAGGTGGCCGGTGCCAGTCGTGGTGGCAACCCCCGTACCCGCTGGTGGACACCAGAGGTTCGGGGAGCCGTCAGGCTGAAGAAGGAGGCCTACAGGGCGTGGCTGGTCTGTGGGTCTCCGGAGGCAGCAGACAGGTACCGGATAGCCAAGCGGGGTGCAGCAGTGGCAGTTGCCGAGGCAAAATCTCGGGCGTGGGAGGAGTTTGGTGAGGCCATGGAGAAAGACTATCGATCGGCTCCAAAGAGGTTCTGGCAAACTGTCCGGCGCCTCAGGAGAGGAAGGCAGCAACTCGGTCACACTGTTTACAGTGGGGATGGGGAGCTGCTGACGTCAACTGAGGCTATAGTCGGACGGTGGAAGGAATACTTTGAGGAGCTCCTCAATCCCACCAATGCGCATTCCGAGGAGGAACCAGAGCTGGGAGGCTTGGGGATGGACTGTCCGATCTCGGGGGCAGAAGTTGCTGTGGTAGTCAAACAACTACACAGCGGCGGAGCCCCGGGGGCGGATGAGGTTCGTCCTGGGTATCTCAAGGCTATGGATGTTGTAGGGCTGTCATGGTTGTCACGTCTCTATAACATTGCGTGGTCATCGGGGGCAGTTCCTAGGGAGTGGCAGACCGGGGTGGTGGTCCCCATCTTTAAGAAGGGTGCCCTGAGGGTGTGTTCCAACTATAGGGGGATCACACTCCTCAGCCTCCCTGGAAAGGTCTACTCCAAGGTACTGGAGAGGAGGGTCCGATCGATAGTTGAATCTCAGATAGAGGAGGAGCAATGTGGTTTTCGTCCTGGCCGTGGAACTGTGGACCAGCTCTATACCCTTGCAAGGGTGATGGAAGGGGCATGGGAGTTTGCCCAACCAATCCACATGTGCTTTGTGGATTTGGAGAAGGCTTATGACCGTGTCCCCAGGGGCACCCTGTGGGGGACGCTCCAGGAGTATGGGGTGGGTGGCTTTCTGTTAAGGGACATTCAGTCCCTTTACCAGAGGAGCGTGAGTTTGGTCCGCATAGCCGGTAGTAAGTCGGACCTGTTCCCAGTGAGGGTTGGACTCCGCCAGGGCTGCCCTTTGTCACCGGTTCTGTTCATCACTTTTATGGACAGAATTTCTAGACGCAGCCGTGGTGTGGAGTGTGTCGAGTTTGGTGGCAGGAGAATCTCGTCTCTGCTTTTTGCGGATGATGTGGTCCTCCTAGCTTCATCCACCTCTGACCTTCAGCTCTTGCTGGGTAGGTTCGCGACCGAATGTGAAGCGGCTGGGATGAGGATCAGCACCTCCAAATCTGAGACCATGGTTCTCGACCGGAAAAGGGTGGCTTGCCACCTCCGGGTCGGGGGAGAGGTCCTACCTCAAGTGGAGGAGTTTAAGTATCTCGGGGTCTTGTTCACGAGTGAGGGTAGGAGGGATCGGGAGATCGACAGGCGGATTGGTTCGGCGTCTGCAGTGATGCGGACGCTGAGCCGATCTGTCGTGGGGAAGAGAGAGCTGAGCCAGAAAGCCAGGCTCTCGATTTACCGGTCGATCTACGTCCCAATCCTCACCTATGGTCATGAGCTTTGGGTAATGACCGAAAGAACGAGATCGCGGATACAAGCGGCCGAAATGAGTTTCCTCCGTAGGGTGGCCGGGCTCAGCCTTAGAGATAGGGTGAGGAGCTCGGACATTCGGGAGGGACTCGGAGTAGAACCGCTGCTCCTCCGGATCGAAAGGAGCCAGTTGAGGTGGTTTGGGCATCTGGTCAGGATGCCTCCTGGACGCCTCCCCGGGGAGGTGTTTCGGGCATGTCCTGCCGGCAGAAGGCCCCCGGGTCGACCCAGGACACGTTGGAGAGGTTACATCTCCAATCTGGTCCGGGAACGCCTTGGGGTCCTGCCGGAGGAGCTGGTGGACAAGGCCGGGGAGAGGACGGCCTGGAGCTCCCTAATTGGGATGCTGCCCCCGCGACCCGGACCCGGATAAGCGGAGGAAGACGAACAAACGACGAACGAACGAACGGGGCACCATTCCCTTCAAACGGGAAAAAAAATTGAATCCAAAACTCTTATCAGTCTTTCTTGAAGTTCGTAGAATCCTTGGAGCAGAGACTTCTCTTCGACACAACAAAGCTACGGGAGGCAAAATTCTGAATTTTATAACGTTTAATTAACAATTTGTCAAATGAATAAACAATGGAACAAATGAATAATAACCATGTGATATAATAAAAGGATGTATGTTCAAAATAATGTTCAAGGTGTTTTGTGTGTATGTATGTGTGTGTGTGTTTCTAAAATGGAGTCTGTATACAAGATGGCTGACCCCTTTGTCTGGCTAAAGTGTGGGTGGCAACTTGCACTTTAACTTCCAAGGCACTTAGAATCATATGTAACTTAACCTTAAATTCACTCAAAACATTTCAAAGGATCATGAAACAACACAAAAGATTAATCACGAATAATATCTTTTAGTTTAACCACGTGGCCAAGCAGAAAACATTTAAAGATACCAAACAATGATCAATAAGCAGTTTATTCTTTCAAAATGACCCGACAGACGTATTTTGAGCGAAAGAGGAAAACACGAAGCTACTTTTAAGCAATAGACGCGGTTTATTGCTTATTCTGGACTATAGAGGAAACGGGAGAAGGAAAGAATGAGAGAAAGAGATGAGTTTCTGATCACCAGAACAGTGAAGCATCCCTCACTGTTTGATTTGACGGTTCTCCGTGTTTCTCCGCAGTTTGGCGTCGTCCGTCGGTTTGATGGAGTTGTCGCTTTCTCCGTTGTTTGGCATTCTCCGTGAGTGTTTCTCCACGGGCTGGACACAAAGAGAACGAAGTTTCTTTTGTGCTGAGTTTGACAACTTACACCGTCTCTGAGAGCTGGATGGAGCTCCGCTCGTTCCCAGTCAGGTCCTGATGGAGTTGGAGTGGCTTTGTAGCGGTTGCGTGGCTCAACTTGGGCACTTAGAGCTTCCGCGTGCTCAAGGGAGTCGGAGCGTTTGACAAGCGTGTCCTTACCGCCAGGTATCCTGGGCAAAAGAACGAGGTTCCTTTGTCTTTCCTGATGATTTATAGTCTGAGTTCGCGGGAAAGCTCTGTGACTCCCACACATGCACAGAATGTGTTTCTGGTATTAGGCGGTGACGTCATCACAATGCTTCCGTGTGCAAAGCATCGTGGGAAATGAAGTTTCTTGGCACTGATGTGATTATTTGCTTTTCAAAGCAATTTAAGCACAGTCATTTTGGAGAAAATCACTGCATAGTAATTTCCTCATGAGGTCAGACCCTCAACATTCCCCCTTTTGGTTTCGGGGAACGCGCCCAAAGCGCGATCGTCGGAAGCACTGATGGGTTTGTCCCTCATGAACGTAGGTCGACTTGATTGTCGGAAGCACAGGTGGGTTTGTCCCTTAGGACGTTGGTCTCCTTGGACGCCTTTGTCTTTGGTCTTTGTCTTGGATCCTGGCGCCTTTGGTCTTTGATCCTGGTCAGGCACAAAGAGGATAGGAAACGGGATAGTCCCCAACGCGCATAACGAGAAGAAGCCACTCACGCAGGTGGTACGCAATGATGATGTCGTCCATGCGAGAGGTAGTAGTGTAGAAGGAGGAAGGTCGGTGGGCGGTTAACTCCACGAGGGGACACAAAGGCATCTCACCGCCGGCCATACAGTTCAGTTTATGGAGCACGCGGTGATGTACAAGGTCCATAGTTCGCAAACGCGCATTGACCTATGTGGTCCCAAGATTCCCCCCTTTTTGGTCCAAAGGGTGGATCAGGACAGTCTTTGGGCTAAAACAAGGACCATAAAACTAAGAGGTACTACAATGTGCTGGTGCGTCAGACAGAGTCATTGACAGACTGAGCTGGGCCGGCACATAACCACTAGTTAATATGTGACCAAGTACGAAACAAAAATACAGAAAACCCCCCCCAAAAAAAAACATATAACATCCAAGAAAATTTATAGCAACCTTGAGGTCTCATAAAATACATTCTTAGGTCATACATTCAGTGTGTAGCTTATAAAGAATGTGACATAATGCAACACTCAGATAAAAATGTGAGGTAGACTAAAGTGAGAACTACTCTTAGGGTTACAAAATAACAAAGAAAATGTTGCTCACCCCCTTTAGACAGGTGTGGTACATTCACGCTTGGAGTCTCCCCGAACGCGGTTACGAGGCACACCGTAGGTGAGCAAGTGCATCTTATCTTGGAGTTTCTTAACACGCCTGTAGGCGGAATAAGCCATCACGGCCGTGATGAGCCATCCCATCCCCAGGGCGACCAATGTGCAGATTAAGGTGGTATAATCTGTGTCTATGTAGCGTCTTGGGTATCTATTCATGGGCGTCAAAGTAAATTCACGCGGGGTTTGTGTGAACTTAACAAATTTGGTTCCTTCAATCAGGAATTGTTGGTCAATTTCTAAATCGAAGGCAAAGTTATAACCCTGGAAAGCGTCCATGATCTCAATCTCCGAATCATGCTGTTCGAGGTTGAGGTGATGGAGTGCCAGGTTTTCCAGGTGTACAATTGCACCTGGCGGAACTGAGAGGAAAAAGGTTTGGTTCGGCAGTTGTAACTCAGTGGCAACGTTATGCTGGTCATAAGTTACACGGGCCGAGTCTACTGGGGTGCTGATAAGCCATCTGTCACCTGCACGTTCCACTCTGGTATCCATGTCAACATCTTTTAACGTGACCGTAGCTTGGCAATTCTGCAGGGGCGCATCGCTCCTGAGGCCGCATTGATAATTGGCAACGTCTCGGACAAATGGGTTACCAAGACACCCAGTGAATATCTTTGGTTTTTGTGCATAAATCTAAGTTAGGAGTTAGATAGAGTTTGCTATCAGCATCTTGGTAAGCAAGGAAGCTCTGAGTTTTAAGGTGGAAATGTTTACCGTCTTTCCAAAAAACCAACGTTTAGCATGGACTTAAGCCTATAGATGTGAGGTGTCTCAATTATGGGAACATTTAACAGGAAACCGAGTTCTAATTTTTCTGCATCAACGTGAATGGGAATTGCACTGCCTAGGCTGTACGCTAGGTGGATTTGTGAAGTGTGTACAGTGGAGGGAGTAGCAGCAGTCAAAACATCTTTGAGCAGATCCATTGGTACCAAGTACGCAGGAATGCGACCTTCAACCAGGCTGTCCAGAGTAGAACCAATTTCCCTGAGCAGGTCCTGCATCAAATCTCTCACCACTCGTGTGTACACAATATCCTGATGTATGGTGTCAGACAAAGTCTTGATTGCACGTAGAGATTCATTAATCAGAGCAGAATGTAGGTTGACCGTTACAAGAGTACCCTGTAAGGTTTTAGTAAGAGCTTCCTGTTTGCGGTCTAGGAGGAGGAGGTTCCCCTGGATCTCTGGCATCTCGTCCTGGAGTTCGGCAATGTGTCGTTGGACAGTCTTAAGACTAATTGTGTTAGCCGCCGAAAGTCCAGCTGAAAAGAGGGAACCTACCGCGGACACCGCAGCGATGAGTCCACCTAGAAACCTTTTTGGGCGGTTATTTTCTCCGAGGTCATCTTCAGTGACTATAAATTTTTGAAGTTGTGCCAACATGTAAGCGGTGGTGCGCTTGGCATGTTGAACAGTACCAATAATGGACTTGTGAGGAGGAGGGGCCGGTATCACGTGTTTGTGATAGACGTCCCACGGGTCCAAACGGACAACGATACGTTGCGTATGAATGCGGCAGTGTGTGATCAACAATCCGGGGTTGTCTTGGAGGACCATCCCGGTTGGTGGTCCCGGTTTAATGATGGCTGATGGAGTTGCTGCCGTTGATCCAAAGAGGATGCAGAAGATCCAGAGGAACTCCATCCTGTAATGGAGAGACTCGTGGTTAGTGAAAAGAATGGCGGGGGGGGGGGGGGGGGGGTCTTGTTCTTTGTCGGTTAGTACATGTTAGTGGGTTAAACGTGCACACACACCCCCCCCTTTCCATTTCCATGCATTAAACTATGTGGAGACTACGTCTACCTCCTGCGGGGAGTCTGGTCTCTGTACCCGCGGGGATGGTTTGACGTAGGGTTTGATTTGGTTCGCATGCACCCATTTGTAGACAGGCTCCTGTCTTGTCTTGGTGATGCGTAACCTGTATGCAACTGGAGAGAGTTTTGCCACGATCTCAAATGGTCCTGACCAGCAGGGCAGGAACTTCTTAGCTTTGCGTGCCGGTTGGGCGAACCAAAAGTAGAATACTTTGTCACCCACCTCGTATTCGCGGCTGGTTGTCTTTTGGTCGTAGTAGGCTTTAGCGCCTTCTACGTTGATCTCCAGTTTCTTCTGAGCGTGCGCGAACGTAGCTCTGAGGTGTGTTTTTAAGTCTACCACATACTGATGAGCGGTATAGGCAGTGGCAACATTGACATCCTCTGGGTGATACAGGAGGTGCAGTAGTAGGGTCATCAGTCTGCCGGTCATCATCTCAAAGGGCGTAACCCCCGTGGATCTCTGGGGAGTGGACCGTATGGCCATCAGGACCAGAGGGAGCTTAACGTCCCAGTCCTTCCCAGTGGAGCAGACGTACTTTTTGAGCATGGAGACGACCGTGCGGTTCATCCGTTCGACCTGTCCGGATGACTGTGGGTGATAGGGGAGGTGGAATCTCACTTCCACTCCCAGAAGTTCAAACAGGGACGTCATTACACTGGATGTGAAATGAGTTCCCCGGTCAGAGTCAATGCAGAGTGGAAGTCCCCATCGACTGAAAACGTGGTTAATCAGCAGTACAGCGGTTGTGAGGGCTGTATAGTTTGGCGCTGGAAGGCACTCAACCCACTTTGTGAAACTGCAAGTTACAGTTAGCATATATTTGTTTCCTCTTGCCGATTTGGGAACCGGTCCAACCCAGTCGATCTGCAGGTGGGACCAAGGGAAGGTTATTCCCCTGCGTTGCAGTGGTGCTCTAGCAAGCGGCTGGGAGGGTTGAAACTGGGCACAGATAAGGCAGCCTTGGACATAGCTGTGTACGTCCTTGGACATCGACGGCCAATATGCTACTTCTGTCAGTGACGCGAGGGTAGCTTTTGCTCCGCGGTGACCTCCAACCGGAGTGTCGTGGGCGTAGGCAAGCATCACTCCTCTGTGGTCGAGTGGAACAACCCAGCGCGGCGGGCTGTGATCGTCACGCATGTAAACTAACAAATCGTTTTGTAGTTTCAGGTGCGCGAGTTGACGATGCAGGGTTACCAAATCTCGGCTTGCGCCAGTAGGTGGTGACGGTTGTTCATGTATCGGGCCCTTTTGGAGAAGCTCGCGGATGAGCTTCAGGTCAGGATCTTGTTCCTGCATGGTGACTAGGTCCGCGTCCTGTGGTTTTCTGCCTAGAAACACGGGTACCTCAACGGTCCGAGGTTCGTCTGCCTGTTTAGCATGGCGACGAGTAATCGCACAGACCTCGTGAACGGCCTTGGGTGGAAGCCACTCGTCTTTGAATTCCCAACAGGTTCCCTGGTCAGCACCGAGCTTAGCAAGGCGGTCTGCTTCGTCATTACCATCTTTCTCCGGACCTAGGGTCCTGGAGTGACCTTTGACCTTTTTCCAGTAGACCATTATGCCTTTCTCAGTGGTGAGCAGATCACACGCTAGGAATAACTCCGAGTGTTTCACGTCTCTGTTCCTGGCGTTTTTCATGTGGTTCTCCTTCCACATGGGGAAGTGAGAAATGAAGCTGTGTCTAGCGTAGTTTGAATCAGAGCAAAGGACGATTTGAGTGATGTCCAAGGCTGCCGCCTGCTGGAGGGTTATCAACACTGCAGCAATTTTGGCGTACTGACTAGACTTTTGGCCCAACCGGTAGTGATTTGGTTGCTTAGTGTCACAGTCCACCCAAACGACTCCAACCCCGGCACGGAGCTGGCCTTCGTGAAGGTAGGCGCATCCGTCAGTGTAAAATTTCGGAAGCCCTTGGCAAACATTCTTATCAAAGTAGCGATGATTGGATGCGGTTGGGTAGACTGCAGCAGGTGTGTCCAGGGGGCCCATGACGGAGTCAGAGTCACAGTGCTGGCAGCCTGCTAGCCCTTGTCCTAGCGCTAGCTTGGTGTTCTGACCATACTTGACCTCAATGTTGTATCCTTGGAGCACCATCATCCACGTCGCAATGCGGCTGTTTGACACTCTTCCTTCGCGCAGACGCTGGCTGTTTAGGAAGGTGACAGGCTGATGACACGTTTCAATGATTACTTTCTGACCACCGCTGTAACTACGAAAGTGTTCAACGGCCCAGACTGTAGAGAGGAGAGCTCTCTCGCAGTCTGAGAATTGGAGTTCCACCTTGCTCAGAGGCTTGCTGGCGTATGGCACAACTCTCATGTCCTGATCGTGTTTCTGCTTCAAAGCAGTGCTCAGGCAGTGAGAGGAGAAAGTAGCCTCTATGTAGAACTCTTTATCCTTGTCTGGGTAAGCCAGACAGGGTGCGGACGCCAACTTCTGTTTTAGGAACTGGAAGAAGAGTTCTTGGGGTCTGTCCCACACGAAAGGTGTGTCGTTCCGAAGCAGCTCAGTGAGGGGCCTCGCTATTTCAGCATACTCCTCAATGAACTGCCTGGAGTAGTTGCAGACTCCGAGGAAGCTCCTGAGTTCAGTCAGATTAGCTGGGGCTTTGATGTCCTGAATGGCCCTAATGCGTCCCGCTTGGGGCTCGACTCCATTAGGGCCCACCAGCAGTCCAACATACTCCACTTTGGTTCAACACCACTGTCCCTTGAGAATCGCCAATTTAGCTCCGGCGTCAGCGAGCTGTTGCAGCACGTGACGGAGTTTGGCCAGGTGCTCCTCGAAGGTTCGACTCCTCATCAAGATGTCATCGACATATATGAGGTTCCCTCTGGAAGCAGCATCTGACATGGCTTTGTGGAGGAAGATGTTGAACTCGGCAGGTGAGTTAGAGTAGCCAAAGGGGCAGCGGTTCCAAGTATATTGGCGATTTCCAAAGGAGAAAGCCAGTTTATACTGGTCCGCCGGCTCAACCTTCATGGTCCAGAAGCCGTTGGCTACGTCAACCGTAGAGAAGAAACGAGCATCTCTGACTCTGGCTAGCTCTTGATCTAAATGGATCATAGGCCACCTGGAGAGAGGTACTTGTTTGTTCAGTGCACGATAGTCTATGGTGAGACGCCATTTCCCAGTCGGTTTCAGAACCGGCCAGATGGGAGAGTTGTAAGTGGAGTTACACTCTCTGATGATGTTTTTCTCCTTCAGCTGATCGAGGATCTCCTGGATCGACTCATAAGCAGCGAGGGGAATCTTGTACTGACGTACAAAAGTAGGAGGGACATTCGGGTTCGTCGGAATGCGAACCGTGTGCAGGTTTGTGAGTCCACAGTCCAGGGAGTCCCTGGATAAGACGGACTGAAACTCATAGAACAGGCTTCTAAGCTCTGCTCTCTGCTCCTCTGACTCCAGCGCATCCGCTTTGTCAAGCTGCTGGCTGACTTCGGCCTCGAAGCCGTCATAAGGTTCAGAGGAGGAGGGTCTCTGGTGTTCCGGGCTTTCAACCGGTGACTCAGAGGGTTGAGTATTTATTGCAAAAACCGTTAGACACTGACCGCCGTCAGTATCTAAGGTTGCACTGCAAATGGGTTCCTCAGGAAGGGCTTCATGCCGCTTGATGGTAATCATTTGTGAGGGGAAAGTACTGAATGTGTCTGCACCAACCTGTCTGTCGTTCAAGAACAACGGAAGTTGTCCGATCACGGGGACTGAAAGTTCGAAGTCATGGAATGAGCTATCTATCAGCATGCCCAAGGGTTTTCCTGCCGGCATGTGGATAGGACTCCGGGTTGGATTTTCGACCAACAAGTAGGCAGAACGATTGTTCAGCTCCAAGAGTGGCGTGCCACAGACGGCTAAGTTGAGCTCCAAGAAGTGTGGTGATGGCTGGAAGAAGGCCTGTGTGCCTGGCAGCTTCTGATGCTTCATCAGAGTCAGTTGAACAGGCACTCCTTTGACCAGTGGGGGCAGAACCGTGCTGGCCTCAACCACTGCACGGCAGGCCTGTGGAATGGTCTGACCGGACAGCAAGTGTTCAGGGTCTTCTGAGCGAGGCTCAGAGGATGGTGTGGCCCGGGCCCAAAGGACTTGATTGCAAGTGTCCAGCTGGGCACCTAGTCGAACCAGCAGATCTGCTCCAATGAGTGCAGGTGGATCAAGCTGTGGTATGATGCTGAATGTATGTGTGAGCTGTCTTGCTCCAAGCTGGATAGTCAGAGAGCAGACCTCTGGCGCTTTCAGGAGCCTCTGCGGCCAAGTAGGTGACAAGAGCCGATGGCTATGTGTCACACTGACCAGAAGAGGGTCCTTCTGACGCAGGTGTTCAAACGTCTGCTGGCTGATGGCTGACTTTTCCGAACAAAGAGCAAGGCGAGCATCTGACATGTGGGTGCAGTTGATGGTGAGACCACCAACTATGTGTGATGCATATGGCTGCAGGCTGACGTTCTTCAGCGAGCAGAGAAAAGATGAATGTGTGCGGAGCGGAGTTCCAGGAGCGGTTTCGTGCCTTTGCAGGCGGACATCGTCTGTGGGAGCCGTAGGGAGGGGCATGACCTTGGAACAAGGGTTTTGCGGCTCACTTAGGCTGACTTCAAGAATGGAGGATGGTCGGCTGCTATCTGGGTTCCAGGGCTTAGGTGTGTCCACCTGAGCCCAAAGTTGACCCTTCTGGCAGTCGATGAGGGGAGCTAGACCTTCAAGCAGGTCCTGACCAATGAGAAGTGGTTCAGTGTCTAGCTGGCAGACATAAAACGGGTGAACCAGAGTCATGTCTTGGAAGGTGATGTCCAGCCACGCCCGGTGAGTGATACACTCCCGGGTCTGGGTGTAGCTGGTGATTTTCAGGTCACAGGGTTCTACCTGGACTGGTTTCCCGAGCGACCGCATGGTGTCAGACACACGACTGAACAGTGTGGAGCACATCAGGGTGATTTCTGAGCCGGTATCCAGCAGAGCATCAACCTGTATGCATCCACCTACGTTGGTGCTACAGTACAAACGGCGAGCATGATCATGGTTTGTTAAGTCACCAAGGAACTTCAGAAATTTAGTATCAGGTTTGTCTGGGGGGTAGATTTCAGGAGACTCCTGTGATCTACCAGTAGTGTTCCCCCAGCTGATCAGGTAGGTCCTGGCCACGCTGGGGGGTTGAGCCACGCCTAGTCATGCGGACGTTGGCTCTGGGTCTAACTTCTTAGAAGAAGACTTTGGTGCAGGGGTCTCTTCTGCAGATCTCAGCTGTTCCTTCTGTTTAGCCAGAAACTGCTGAAACATCTCCTGGACGTCGGCTTTAGTCAAGTACTCACCTGCGGACTCGCGTTCGGGACCTACCTGTTGGCGGCGCTCCTTAAACCTTCCACTGTTCCGACCTGCCTGCCGTTGGTTTTGGTTGGGCCACTTCCTGTCTGATTGTCCAGACCTAGGCGGCCAATCAGCACCCCCCTTCCCCTGTTGAGGAGATTGGGACTGCTTTCGCGGTTTAGCAGGTCTAGGTTTAGCAGATTTTGGCTTAGTGGGTGGAGCTTCTGTGCCTTCGAGCTCCAAACGCGGCTCGGCGTCGGGAGCTAGGTGCATGACGCGGTGATGTGCGTCACGCTTTTGGGGCTTTCCGCCGGCTTCCCAAGCCTGTTGAGCGTATCTCTTAATCTCCTGAGTTGTCAGTTTTTTCATCCGACAATACATTGAGACTTTGGATCGAAGACACTCGTGCAGGTTGTGAATGAACAGGGATCTGAAGGCAGGGTCTTCCTCGAGCCCAGGACCGTTTCGACCTTGGAAATAAGCACTTTTGAGTCGGCGATAATACTCTCTGGGGGGTTCGTTCCTCCCGTGTTTGATGGAGAAGGCCCCCATGGTAGCTGACGCAGAGTCTGCATACGTGGCGTATTCATCCCTCAACGCTCGGCAGAGCGAGGAGTACCGATCACGAATGTCAGGTGGTAGAGTTTCCATGAAACCGTGCACCGTTCTAGTGTGGTTTTCCAAATTAGCTTGAGCTTTTCCCTTGAAGAGGGTGCTGGAAGATCAAGCAGACAACGTTCTATCTCCCTGAGATAATCGTCGACGTTGGATTCATTGGTGTTAGGGTCAAAGCGTTCTATGTCTTTAGCTAGCGATTCAATTTGACGTACACGGAGCCCTGACTCACGGTACGGCGCGTCATCCTCTGACTCTGACCCACGGTCTGTCTCAGAGGGCGCTGGATATCGCTGGTGTGCTCTGGGCTTCCAATGTTGACTCCTGGGGCCCAAATCGGGGTCCGGCATGTTGTGGCGGGCTGCTGGCACGTCACGTGGGTGTCCTGGGAGGTCCACCTCCCGGGGCACGTCTGCGTAGTGCAGCCTGCGTCTTTCAACTGGGGCTTCTGCGTAATACGCTCTGTCCGGGTACGGACTGGCATAGGATGCTTTGTCCTGCAGCTGGTTATCGGCATGCCGAATACCAGAGTAGCTAGGATGGGTGGATGGTGGAGGTGCAGGTTGGGCTTGTGCATAACCCCAGCCGGCACCTTGCACCCTTCGTGGACTGGGGGAGCAGTCTAAATAGAGGTGCCGCTCAGCTGGTTGACTTCTCACTGATTGAGAAGGCTGTGAAGATGAGGGTGGTGGTCCAACCTGGGGTTCGAGGGCGAACTGCCCTCGGCCCCTAGGTGGTCCTGAATGCCCTATAGTGTGTGTAGGGAACGGGGCCGAAGGTTGGGACAGATAAGCTTCATCTCTCCCCTGCGGCGTGCGTCCGTCCAGAGAGTCCCACACCACATACTGTCGATTATCGTATGGAGATGTATCAGGAGGTAGGCTACCTTTACGGCGGGACGGCGGTCCCTCGCTTCCTCGGGTGGAGGAAACCATTTGCGGTTTGCCAGTCGTCCTGGGCGGACCCTGGTCACTTTTGCCGGCTTGCTTTCGTACCGGTGTGGGAGAGCACTCTGGCTCAGCCTCAGAGTCACGGTGTTCCCCCCCTTCCCACTGTCTGTTGTCATCAGCAGAAGGGGGCGGGGTCTTCTCCCCATATTCCCCAGAATCGGTGCTGTCTTCCTCCTCGTCATCCTTCTGCCTTCCATTTTGCTGCCTTTCAGCTAGCATGCTCTGGAGCTTCATGATCTCTCGATCATGTTGGAGTTCTCTCTGATAGAGGATCAGGGCTAACTTAGCTAAGTGAACCTGGATTGGTTTTGTACCATCCGGGTTTTCTATTTGATCAATTACAGCATCAAGCTGTTCTTCAGTGAAATCCCTAGAAGGGTAGTCAGGTTCTCGAGCAACCGCGACCAGTTTGGACAATATTTGTCCAGAAAGTAGGCCATGTTCATAGTCGTGGGCCGCAGCGCCACCTGGTTGCTGGGAGTTAGTCAGTTCACTACTCTGTCCCTCCATTTTAACAACCGAGCCAAAAATAGCCTAGTAGAGCTTCTGCAGATAGCTCAAACTGCACCTTTTGGCAGCAACTGCTAGCTTTGTAGCAGAAAAACACTAAATTAACCTTTGTGCGCACAGGTTTTAGCGTTTTAAGATTGCACGGAATGCCGTGACTAACGCCTAAAATACTATTCCTTTCAGTATTTTAGCAAAAGCTGGTGCGTTGCCGTAGCAACGTCTTACAACACTTGGGTTTTAAATATGCTAGTTATTCCTTCAGAATATTAGCAAACAGGGTGTTATCAGTCTTTGAGTGAAGGTTTCAGTTAGTTATAATAGCCACTGTGAGTTAAAGTCGCTAAATTAGCAGTTAATTTTAGCCTAAAAGGGTTAGTCAGAATCACTTACATACTGCACCTTTAATGAGGAACGGAATTTTAACCTAAAAGGTTAGCCAGAATTAATTACACGTTGCACCTTTAAGGAAAAACTGAATTTTAACCTAAAAGGTTAGCCAGAATTAATTACACGTTGCACCCTTAAGGAAAACTGAATTTTAACCTAAAAGTTCAACCAGAATTAATTTACACGTTGCACCTTTAAAGAAGCACTGAGTTACTGGTGAGAGTTCGATGCAGCTTCCTGCTCAGCGAAATCAGCACCACTCTGTTGCTGGTTCAAGGCTGAACAACTAATTATTTTTAATTCAAGCTCTTTGGATTTATTTGTTTGTTTGTGCCGGATAGAAATCTCTGTGTATCCAAGCCTCACACGGCTGCACCAATTAATGTTGGGGTTATTAGGAGCGAACAATTAGTAAGCTTCAACTTACTTTTGGATTCATCAATAAATTCTGTAAATATGGGAATATTTACTGAGTTATTAATTAATTAAGATACAATTAAGTATATACGGGGCACCATTCCCTTCAAACGGGAAAAAAAATTGAATCCAAAACTCTTATCAGTCTTTCTTGAAATTCGTAGAATCCTTGGAGCAGAGACTTCTCTTCGACACAACAAAGCTACGGGAGGCAAAATTCTGAATTTTATAACGTTTAATTAACAATTTGTCAAATGAATAAACAATGGAACAAATGAATAATAACCATGTGATATAATAAAAGGATGTATATTCAAAATAATGTTCAAGGTGTTTTGTGTGTATGTATGTGTGTGTGTGTTTCTAAAATGGAGTCTGTATACAAGATGGCTGACCCCTTTGTCTGGCTAAAGTGTGGGTGGCAACTTGCACTTTAACTTCCAAGGCACTTAGAATCATAGGTAACTTGACCTTAAATCCACTCAAAACATTTCAAAGGATCATGAAACAACACAAAAGATTAATCACGAATAATATCTTTTAGTTTAACCACGTGGCCAAGCAGAAAACATTTAAAGATACCAAACAATGATCAATAAGCAGTTTATTCTTTCAAAATGACCCGGCAGACGTATTGGGAGCGAAAGAGGAAAACACGAAGCTACTTTTAAGCAATAGACGCGGTTTATTGCTTATTCTGGACTATAGAGGAAACGGGAGAAGGAAAGAATGAGAGAAAGAGATGAGTTTCTGATCACCAGAACAGTGAAGCATCCCTCACTGTTTGATTTGACGGTTCTCCGTGTTTCTCCGCAGTTTGGCGTCGTCCGTCGGTTTGATGGAGTTGTCGCTTTCTCCGTTGTTTGGCGTTCTCCGTGAGTGTTTCTCCACGGGCTGGACACAAAGAGAACGAAGTTTCTTTTGTGCTGAGTTTGACAACTTACAGCGTCTCTGAGAGCTGGATGGAGCTCCGCTCGTTCCCAGTCAGGTCCTGATGGAGTTGGAGTGGCTTTGTAGCGGTTGCGTGGCTCAACTTGGGCACTTAGAGCTTCCGCGTGCTCAAGGGAGTCGGAGCGTTCGACAAGCGTGTCCTTACCGCCAGGTATCCTGGGCAAAAGAACGAGGTTCCTTTGTCTTTCCTGATGATTTATAGTCTGAGTTCGCGGGAAAGCTCTGTGACTCCCACACATGCACAGAATGTGTTTCTGGTATTAGGCGGTGACGTCATCACAATGCTTCCGTGTGCAAAGCATCATGCGAAATGAAGTTTCTTGGCGCTGATGTGATTATTTGCTTTTCAAAGCAATTTAAGCACAGTCATTTTGGAGAAAATCACTGCATAGTAATTTCCTCATGAGGTCAGACCCTCAACACCAGTATTATTCTTTGTAACTTTAGGGATTTCAAAAATAAACGGTCACTTATGGTTTCCATTAGTCCTATGTGCTATAAACATTTTTTTTACAGAATAAGAATGTGAAAATGAGCCAAATCATATTGATACAATGATCCTAAGTAGTGGTTGGATTAATAGAGCAAAGCCGTTTTGAGATTACATCTAGATTGAGGTCTTGTTCTTATTCAGGCATCCACTTAAAAAAATCTAAGAAATCAAACAAAAAGGTAGGTTATGTTTGTGCGTGAAGGATATATCTCCTGTATTAACTTTTTTTCAGTTGGCACCTCTTCAGATTTTCTGTCCTTTAGCAATATTGTTTTCTCAATAACGAATCTTCCTGTGTGAGTAGAGAATGTGCTGCAATGTCAGAACAAACAGTAAGTTAATCCCTTATTATTTATAATGTTTTTTATTTATGAAATAGAAAATGCACTTTGCAGCACATTGCAAAATCACTAAAATAAGTCTGGGGCCTGAAATTTTGACTTTCTTTTATTTCACTTCCAGCATCTTTAACACTTTGGTTTATAATTATGACTCAGGTTTTGCGAAGGTTTATTGCAATTTTAACAGAAGGTTCAGGTATCACACCGACGTAGCCATATTACCCCTGTTCTGATACATCTTCACTGGCTCCCTGTCATTTTCAGAGTGCAGTTTAAGTTACTGACCTTTGTATTTAAAGCTCTCAAAGCTCTCAATGACCTGGCACCTCCCTGTCTCTCTGACCTGCTCACTCCATATGTGCCCACGTTGAGGTCGGCTGACCTTTTGCTGCTGTGCACGCCGCGGATGCGATTCAAATCGCGGGGTGAACGAGCATTTGTCCATGCTGCCCCAAAGCTGTGGAACTCATTGCCCATTGGAGTTTGGCAGGCTCCATCTCTGGCGGTTTTTAAATCTCGTTTAAAGACCCACTTTTACACTTTGGCTTTTAGACAGTGACTCGTTTTATTGTATCATTGTTTTAATGTGTTCTTAGTATTCATCATGTTTTATCTGCTCTTGATTGGGATTTTTATCCTCTGTTTTAGTTCTTTCGAAAGGTTGTGTTTTGTTTTAGCCTGTGCAGCACTTTGGGCAGCTCCCATGCTGCGTTTTAAATGTGCTATATAAATAAACTATGCTATGCTATGCTATCAAAAATATTCTCACAACTGTGATGGAATCACTCTGCTGTGTTATATGGCAGACTGAATCAAACTCCGACTGAACGGCATCCTTTTCCTTATTAGGCAGTGCATTATAAATGCAGTCAGTCTTTGCTGCCCATATATCTTTGATGAAATGACTTCTTGGTGATGTATTATGATACATATTATATTGCTACAGAGCAAAACCCTCACTAATGTGTTGTTTTAGAGGGTCATTAAAGTTGTAAATTTAATTTCATATCTACATTTATTATTTTAATACTAAGGGATTTCCACATATTGTGGCTACATAACAGTATAATTTGGCTTTGAAATATTCAGATAAATGAGTTTCTAATGTTTCCATTTTTCATTATTAAGACTACAGCAAAGAGACATTATTCAGTGATTCCCCTAACAAATATACATCCCCTTATGATTCCTTTCCCTCTCCTGTGAGTTCCTTTAACCATCTTCAGACTGCCCAGCTGGGTAATTACCAATGCTTGTAATAAGCTAGGTAGTGAGACAATAATGATGCTCTGTGGTGGAACGAGCTAAGGCAAGCCATCCATTTTCAATTACAGTTGAATGCAAGGACTTTCTTCAGATTGTGTATGCACACACATATGCTCAAATAGACTTAAACACACCTCCCTGGAGAGTGAAGCCGTTTGAAGCCTACAGGTAATTACTTTACCACTGTGCTGTCTGCAACAGTGGTGTCCCTCTGATCAATGCTGGTCTGAGCAGCAGGTGCTTGCAGCTTTAGTCAGTGGAACTAACTTCCCTGGGGTATTCTGTTGGAGCGATAGTCGTCCCTTTTAAGAACTAATGGAGGGAATGGAATCTTTTTAAAAATTCTTCTTAGCAAGATCTTTAATCTATTATTAAGGTACCCTTTTAGGCAACATTAGTGCTCGGAAAAAAAAATCGAGAAAAAAGGTTTAATGTCATGGTTACCAATGCACGTTGACCTGAGAAATGTATGCCATCAGGAGGCAGTTTATACATACCACTAAGCCAAGTTAAGTCAGTTTAATGTTTTACTGATCATATTTTATATACATACACTTCATATTACAATTACAAAACAGTGAAGCAAGACCAATCATATACTGTATCTATTTAAGTTTTAGGTAAACCATGCTTTTAGAAAGTGCCATTTCTCAAACTCTTAAATTAACCCTAAATGTCCTAACTCTACCTTAAGACGCAGCTCAATGATCGACTTTGTTGTTGTTTTATCTGACCTGTGGCTGCATGTCTTGAACTCTCGGGTGAAGAGAGGGGCGGAGCTGTCAACTGACCGCTACCTGGTGGTAAGTTGGCTTTGATGGTGGGGGGATACCAGTCAGACCTGGCAGGCCCAAATTTATTGTGAGGGTCTGTTGTGAACGCCTGGCACAGTCTCCTGTCAGAAGGAGCATCAATTCCCACCTCCGACAGAAATTTCAATCTCTACACTGATACCAGTAAACTACAGTATCAATTTCAAAGTGCTTCTACTAGTTTATAAATCACTCAATGGGATGAGGCCAGAATACATGTCAGATCTCCTTCAGGTATATACACCCGGCAGGGCCCTGAGATCCTTAGGAAAAAGTCAGCTGGTAGAACCTCGGGTCAGAACCAAACAGGGTGAACTTGCTTTTAGGTACTATGCTGCACACAGATGGAATTAGCTTCCTCACGACCTCAAATGTGCCCCAACTCTAGAAACTTTTAAATCAAAATAGAAAGCCTTCATGTTTTCATCAGCCTTTGAATAAATGTTCTTATGCTGCACCTTCTGCACTGTATTTGCTCACCCTTTAACTTTGTTTCTTTGAAAATTTTAAATAGCATTTTCTATCTAATTGATTTTAATGTTCCTGCTAATGGAAAGTACATTGAAATGCCTCTGTGTATGAAATGTGCTATATAAATAAAGCTGCTTTGCCTTGCCTTCCAAAACATCCCAGCTGAGGCGAGGGACATTGAGACCGAATGGGCCCTGTTCTGTGTCTCCATTGTCGATATGGCCAGCCAGAGCTGCGGCCGCAGGCTCGATGGTGCCTGTCATGGCGGCAACCCCCAAACCCGCTGGTGGATACTGGCGGTTAGGGATGCTGTCAAGCTGAAGAATGATGCGTATCAGGTCTTTTTGGCTTGTGGAACTCCAGAAGCAGTGGACGGGTACTGTCAAGCCAAGCAGAATGCAGCTCAGGTGGTTGCAGAGGCAAAATCCCAGGCATGGGAGGAGTTTGGTAAGGCCATAGAGCAAGACTTCCACACAGCTTTGAGGAGAATATTGTCCACCATCCAGCACCTCAGGAGTGGAAAGCAGTGCACTACCAACACAGTTTATAATGGGGGCAGTGTGCTGCTGACCTCTACTCGGGACGTTGTGGATCGGTTGGCCGAGTACTTTGAAGACCTCTCCAATCCCACCGGCACATATTCCAGTGAGGAAGCAGAGTCTGGGAACTTGAAAGAAAGAAAGAAAGAAAGAAAGAAAGAAAGAAAGAAAGAAAGAAAGAAAGAAAGAAAACAATCTTTTATATAGAGCCTCTCAAGACAAAAATCATGAGGCACTTCACAAAAAATAATTAAAATGGGGGGCTGGGTTGGGTTGGGTTGGACTCTCCAATCTCTGGTGCCGAGGTCACTGAGGTTGTCAAAAAGCGCTTCAGTTGCAAGACTCCGGGGGTGAATGCGATCCACCCGGAATCCCTTAAGGCTCTGGATGTCATAAGGCGGTGTTGGCTGACGCGGCTCTGCAACATTAGAGGGACATCGGGGGCAGACTGGGGTGGTGGTCCCCCTATTTAAAAAGGGGAACCTCAGAGTGTATTCCAACTGCAGGGGGATCACACTCCTGAGCTTCCCTGGTAAGGTCCCTTTCCTTTTTCTTTCTTTCGTTTGGTGAAGAAATCCTCCCTAATATTAAGCCTGCTGTTGTCACTCCGCCTGAACAAGCATTTATGTGTTTGTTAGCGCCTCATTTGACTTCTGAGTGGCACTGGTGGGATGTTATCCATCACTGTTAAAGTGTCACTCTTTCTCTGCCAGGCGACACCTTTTTGGCGCATTTTTCAAACGGGAAGTGTTGGTGAAGTAAGATTTTGGTTGTGGGGTGACTCACTCTTTAAACAGATAAATAAAGAGACTAATTAACAAACAGTAGCAGAAACACACCTCTAAGTCTCCCATCCTGGGCCTCCAGTAGAAATTGTTGCAGTGTGGGCCTTGTGTGGGACAAATATTTGATTCCCGCTCTAGCTGAATTTTGGACCACTACTGACCGCTCTCGATTTATTCACACCTATCTCACTGAACTGATCCTTCTAAGTAGTGGTATTTGTCTTTCATTGTCTGAGTTCTAGTGTCAAGGACAAAAATACTCTTTAATATCAATTCCATCTATCATTCTCAGGCATGCTATCATACTGTTTGCATCTCTATTTTAGTTTTCTGAACTGCATCCTTTCACATGTGGAAAACAATTCCCCCAAAGACCAAATACTGAACAAACACAAGTCTTTTACACAAACGTCACTATGGTCTGAATTTAGCACATGATGTTATTTCAGATTCCAGACAAAAGAGTATCTGGTGACAAACGATGGCAACGTATGTAAGATATTTTTGTCTGTTTAAAGCACAGAAGGAGGTCTAGATATTGAGGGAGACAAACAGCATAGAAGGAGTTTGCTCTCTTTCTAACTGTCTTCCCAAAACTTGAAAGAGAGAGGGAAGGAGGTAGGGAAGAGAGGAATCTGTGGGATGTAGAAGCAGGAAAGAGCTGGTGTGAGGATGCAGAAAAAGAGGGAGGAGGATCACAAACTAGGATTGAGAAAGCAGGAAAGACACAGACATAAATGAGCCTCAGGAGGATTTCTGGGAGTGACAGCCTGCTGCCGTGTCTGCACTGTTCTGTGGATAAACTGTCAAAACATTGACTGGTCCACCTGGAAGCCCTCCCCATTCTTTTCTCATTTCAAACTTTTGTTTTCAGTCTTTCTGTGCTGCTTAACCAAAATGAAACTTGTGACAATCAGAGGTGGAAAGAGTACTAAAAGTTCCTACTTAAGTACGAGTACCAATACTTTGACAATTTTTTACTCAAGTACAAGTAAAAGTACTTGCCTAAATTTTTACTCAAGTAAAAGTAAAAAGTATCGTTGATAAAATGTACTCAAAGTAAAAGTTGCTTAGTTACATTTTTGTCAGTGTAAGGATGTGACTACTACTAAGTAGTGCAAAATCACAGCACTCTAGACTGTGCTCTAACCTGCCACATATAACAAGCCTAACGAAATTCAAACATTTCAAACGGACCGTATGACAGCTGCTAACGTTGGCCCTGCCCTACTTTACCTCTACATTACAGTTCCTTTATTTGTGTCCATCCTAGAGCTCCTTTCTGACCTTCATGCTTATTTAGAGCAGCTGATTTTTAAAGTTAGCAGAGTTCATCCTTGGTAGTGGGTTCACTCACTCATTTAACCCTTCACCACTGAAACCAGTTTGTTCAATCCAATCCTCCTAAATAATCCTCCAATCATCCAACTGGAATCCTTAAGAGTCCCGTAACACCCATCCTGTCAGAATAGGCCTTGGGAGCCCAGGTGTTACTAGAACTAACGGTGTCTCCTCACCAGCGTGAGCCTCCAAACTGTGAAGGTTGGTCTCCAAACATGAACTTTAAATTCATGCATTTTTCTCCTCTTGTAACACTTTAACATGTTTTAAAAGGCTTGTATCATGATAAGTTACACCTCCCAGACCAAAGATAGGTCCAATATAAGATAAAACATTACTGTAGACAATATTGAGACGTCATTTATGAAATAGAAGTTATTTTTGTTCGCCATTACTTCAACCAAGAAAAAAGATGCCTGGATTTGATGAAACCACGCTGTCTCATGCAGTCCTATATGTGTAACACACACACACACACACACACAAACACACACACACACACATACACACACACACACACACACACACACACACACACACACACACACACACACACACTGCAGCATTTTAGAATAGTTTGAATGACTAATTTAACTGCATTGAACTGCTTTTGTAATAATGTAATCTCTTATTCTGTCGTAAGATAAAGAAACAAGCTAAATCATCACATATCTGTGGCATCAAGAATCAACATGTGAGTTCAAACACAGGGATGGAGCACAATGTTTACAACTGAACAGTATTAGGATGTTTTAACTCACAGGGGCCTGCAGGTCTTCTGTTTTATGAGCAAAGCACTGAGAATCCGCTTGAAGTGAAGCAGATTGTGACAGTACCCCCCCCTTAAGGGGCGGATACCAGATGCCCACAAAACACCCATAACTCGGGAGACTCGGGACACTGGAACACACGGACTCAAACAAGAACACATGGACTTGAACAGGAACTCGGGAACAGGAACACTCGGACTCTGGAACTTGGGACACTTGGACTGGAACACTCGGGAACTTGGAAACAGGAACTCGGGAACTTGAAACACTGGACCTCAACAGCAGCAGGCGCGGGACACTGGAATTCGACAGCAGGACACAGGAACTCGGGAACTCTCGGAAACTGGAACTGGAACCTGCAGCAGCAGGCGTGGGACCCTGAAGAGGCTGCAGCAGCAGGCGTGGGACCCTGAAGAGGCTGCAGCGGCAGGACTCTGACGAGGCTGCAGCATGGAGGACCTGCAGGCATAGGCCCCGCAGGCGTGGACCAGGAAGTAGAAGAACAGCAGGAGCGACGCAAGGAAACCCGGCTCAGCGGCAAGTACTCGACAATGGTCAGAGCAGGTGCACATCACGATTCGCTGGGTCACAGGCAGAGGCTTGGGTGCAGGGAAGCAGAAGAAGAGTGGGGAGACCGGCCCTACCACCCCGGAGAATGTTGGCATGCGTATGGGGTGTAACTCCATCAAAGCTCCAGGATCTGTGGCTTCCATGGGAAAACAGAACGGGGCAAAAACAGCAGGAGAGGAGAATGATCTTGACCACCCCGAGAACAGGTAGGATGCACCAAAACCACCCATTGGGCTCGGCCACCCTGAGAACAGGTAGGATGCACCAAAACCACCCATTGGGCTCGGCCACCCTGAGAACAGGTAGGATGCACCAAAACCACCCACTGGGCTCGGCCACCCTGAGAACAGGTAGGATGCGCCGAAAAAAACCCTCAGGTCGAAATCTCCCTAAGCTAAAAAGGAGATAAAGCAAATAAATAAATAAAACATCCTCCAGGCAGATGACTAGAGCTCATCACAGGTCCAGGTTGGTCGGATCATTCTGACATGTTGCGGGTGTGGATGAGGGCGGACCATGTGTGGAGGAGCTGACCAGGAGGTAAAAATGCAGGCTTGGATGAAGTAAAAATGGTTTTAATGGCAGAGCGGGAACGACGGAACAAAACAACACTGACAACAAACAATGATCCGACAAAGACTCAAACAAGACGGGGGGTATAAATACTCAGGGAAACAATCAGGAACACATGGGCAGATTAACAAGGGGCAGATGAGAACAATAAAGACTAATCAGGAGGCAGGGGAGAGTCACAGACAGGGAGGCAGGAGCAGATTGTGACACTCACGGTTTAGACACGGCGCTTGTGCAGGTGTCTCTTCCTATTCCGACGCTGCTACACGCAATATTTTTAATTAATTAAGCCAATATTTTGGTTTTTACTCAGAAACAGATATGATTTAAAATGTAGCGAATTACAATTCTTTTTAAAAAATGTACTCAAGTCAAAGTAAAAGTACAGATTTTAAAAGCGACTTAAAGTATAAATACACAAAAAAGCTACTCAATTATAGTAACATGAGTAGATGTAATTAGTTACTTTCCACCTCTGGAATGAAGTGCAAGAGGAAACAAAACAAAACAAAAATAAATACAAAGACTCAAACAATAAAATGCATCTGTGTATTTACATTCTCTAAACATATTTCCAATAATTTCACCCAGTTTAGACTTGTAGTTGGATGTGGAGCTTTGGACTTGGGCTTGAACCATTTATCACCACCACACTGATGGTCTTTGGACAAAAAATATAAACTGAAGGTTACAAATAGTGGGCTGTGTTTATTTTTATTTGTTAGTTGACAGTTGAACAGGTATGCAATGTTCATGTGTGTTTATTTTCTGGGTTACATAAATGCTATGTGCCATGGTGACTGATAGTCACTCCTCTTCAGCCCAGAGTGCATTGCCCTGAGAGACTCAGCAGTAAACACTCAGTCAACCTCGGGCCATGAATCTCTGCCAGAGCCACACACCGTTCGACAGCAACTCCAAAGGTATCCTTTATGGCCGAAGCATGTTATAAGCACCCAGGATATAATTACAGAGTAAAGCTTTACTGTAATACTCACAGCGGTTTTCAAACACAAAAAGCACCTTAGGGTAGTTTTATTGTTTTGATTCATTTGTGGGATTTCTAACAGCCAAGACAGATGGGCAGTTAGCTGGATGGACGGACAGATGAACAGACAGACAGAATGGAGGAATGGATGGACAGATAAGAAAACATCCAAGTACCGGGTAACTTAATGCACTGCTGGATATCATTACAAGACTAAAGTGATTGTCCATTTTTCCACAACCATAACAAAAGTCTAATTGCACCTCTTGATTTTGAGGATTGACTATCATTCATCCTCTCCTTCCAGCATCCCAGCATAGACATTCACATGAAGGGTGAGGAGTGTGATCCTGAAAAAGCTCCCCTCTAGTGCATTTCGTAAAGAGATGGAGCACTAATAGACACAAATTCAGATTAACATTTATCACCCAATGCAAACAACTTGATGTGACTTTGATGAAAGTACCAAGCTTGGTTTTACATCAAAAGATCATGTAAATGCCTATAAAATGTTAATTCTTTTGAGATGTCAAAATGCCCACACTGTCTTAGAGCACATTCTGCTGACTACAGAGGTTATAGTGTCAACCACTGTTTAAAGCACCCCTTCCATTTATAAATTCCATGAAGTGTCATTATTCAGCACCTTCAACCATGCAGAAAGGAGAATCACTTGCTCAGGGCATTTTTACGTCTGTTTGCATTATGGATGGACAATATATTGGCATCAACATCGTTATCCGCCAATGTTAGTCATTTTTAAAATATCGGTATTGGTCTGATAAATAAAACTGGGCCGATCCTAACAACCAATATTTTTTCCATCTTGTTTCCATTTGTTTATCAGTTTCAGAGGGTGAGGGGGGTGATGTGTATTTGTTTAGTCATGTGACAGTGACTGTAATCTCAGAACTGTAAATATGTGTTGTATGTGTACATAATAATGTAAATTCAGCTTCAATTATTTCATTCTATACAAAATCTACTGATTTTAGAAGCACCAATGCCAGTACATCCGTATCAGCACATATCGGTTATCAGACATGAAGGTGATATTAATATTGGATAATGCTATTGGTTCAAAAACTTCTAATTGGTGGGTCACTAGTTTGTATGTTTAAAGGAGAGATTTTATGATTTTTAAGTTATAATAGTTCTATAGTCTATACAAGACACATTTTGTTTGATTTCAGCAGTTTTGTTCTTGGCCATTTCAGTACCTTCCAGAATGAGCCATTTTAAGGCTTTAAGGAAAGCTTGCTGTTTCTGGCCACTCTGACCCATCCCCCACTCAGACTGCTGTTAGCTGAGGAGCTTGAAGTGACAATAGGTAGTTTTTACTATTAATTTCTGGAAATATTTGTTAAAATTTTGTTGAAAGTGAATTAAATGATGCCCAGTTTTTGTAAAATATTGGCGGCTTTGTAAAATATAACCATAAAAATACATGGGCGCAGGTCTAAGGCTCTGGGCGACGCCATACAAGATGCCATGTTTCCTTCTACGTGAACCCACAAGGACAAAATCCATTTACTGATTTGTTAAAAATGATTTAAAAATTTTCACCATTTTTAAATGTTGTTGTTTGACATATTTACCTCTTCACTTGTTGCCAACGATGAAAGGGAGTCCGATGTGCTTGTAATTTAGCAAGAGGTTCCACTCCCAGGTATTTTTGTCCCTATTGGGCATCCAATGGTAAGGTCTTACTCCAACACAAAAATACAACTTGCTTGCAGTGATTTAGGTATGAACTGCCCCCATTGCCAGGGAAAATACACATTATCACTTTAAGCCCATGTTCTAACAGTGAGTTAACACAGCTCACTTCGGTGTGGATGGTTTCCCCTGCCAGCTCCGAAAAAAAATAGGGAGCCTGAATCACGCCCGTCCACTTTTGAGCAGAAACGGAGAAAAGCAGAGGGAAAATGGCTGTAAGTTTAGCGACCTTCAAATCCTTCCTTCAAGAGAAAAGCACCACCATAAATCTGGCCATGTGGTAAATAGCAGCTATGCTAGGGGAGAGGAGATACCGTGGTGACGTCATATATGCAACATACCATTTGTAGTCAGTAATGACAAATTTTTATAAGCTGATAAATCTGTAAGTATGTGACGATGTGGTCGAAACACATCTCATTACTTTACAACATGTGTGTGATTCAGGGCGTAAGGCAAAGCAGATAAGAAAATTGCTCTTTTAGCACAACTGACATGACCCATGAGCCGACCGGAAAGGGAGGAGACTTACCCCCAAATTCCACTTCCTCCGCTCCGCCCCCGCCTTTCGCAGCCGCTTGCTTCCGAACTCAATTTTTACTGGTACCCGCTCTACAACGGCTCCGCTCCGGTGCGGAGACCTGAGGTGGGCAAACAAGCATGCGCGGTATTTTCGAGATCTTGCGATACAGTCCGAGCAACAAACGCGGAAGTTAGATCCAAACACCCGTTGTGTGGGAGAAGCATCGGCATGAACTGTTTAATCTGCCCATCATTTGTGTTGAGAGATCATCAGTGTTTGGATCAACAAAGTGTGACTACTTTGATAGTAGAAACTGTATTTACGGCTTACTTTTGTGCATTTAAACTTCAGCCGCCATTGATAGTTGTTAAAAGTTGTTAAACCTGTGCATATGAAACAAAAAACGCCTTTTGTTTATCGATTTATTGTGAAAAACGGAAGTTGTGCTTGCTCCTTTTCCTGTTTGGCGGTTGTGATTTCTGTCCATTTACTGCGGAGGTGCTCCGGCGTCCGGCGAAAATAGGATCAATTCTATTTTTGCCGGACGCCGGAACAGAGGGCGGCGCACGGCGCCGCACTGCCGAAGCACAGCCGCAGTAGTGGAATTGCTCTGATTGACTACAACGGGACCGATTTTGCTCCGGCGTTCGTGTCGGAGCGGAGCGGAGGTAGTGGAATTTGGGGGTTAGGCTCCATATAGTAATCAGAGCTAAAGTTAGATGAAGAAAAAAGTACTGTTGAAATTTTTTTTATCAATATGAGGTAAAATTTTACAGACTTTTGACCTCTATCACAGCTTTTAGGTGATGCAAGGGAGGTTTTCTGAAGTCACTTAGCAGCTAACAGACACAGTATTGTGTTTCAGATATTAAGGACTCAGGTGAAGAAACATCATCATCTCTCAGTAATGTTAGACTTTTAAACGTTTGACTTCTCAATGTTTTTAATATTTAGCCAGTTACTAGAACCTGAGCAGACAGCGATAGCTTGTGTAGCAGCTGTGAAATATGAATATGAACTACAAAGTAACAGAAAAACAGCTTAGGTTACAAAGATTAAAGGGCTGCATTGCTATCACTTTCCCAATTGCCCAGAGCTAGAGTTCTTTCACAAAGCATTTGCATATCAGTGTGTTTCTGTGTACGTGTTAAGATTTCATCATAATGCGGAGCGTTTTTTGTGACCTCAGGGAAATGCGCTCACTTCAAACAAAGTCAGGTGAGCATTCAAGACAGCACATCAGTAGGAGGCACAGTAAAGGATTAGGAGTTACATGGAATGTAAGCGCACGTGGTGCAGTGAAAACACACTTCTCAAGGCTAAAATCAAACTGAACACATTTGCATCCATTTGCTTTAACTGGTGTGCTGCTTGTTTCACTGTGTGCATCTGTCAGCTTCCCTTCAATCAGTGCGTTTACATGCAGCCAGTAACCCTTTTAAAACCCAAATATTCACAATAACCCGGTTCCGCAGGTCCTTGTAAACACCGCCAAAAACCCGGATATGCTCATAACCGGGTTTTTAAAAACCCGGTTACTACACCTGGGCTAACCCTTTTCTAACCCGAATGTTTGGTCGTGTAAACGCATACCGGGATATCCCCATCAAAGCGTGTGTTCTGCGCATGCTCCGTTCGCAAGGAATCTTGGTCTTTTGAGTAGCGAGACGTCTTGTATGCGCCAGAACACCGGAAGTAAACAACAAGTTGGGAGCAACATGGCGAGTCGCGGCACAGCACCACACTTTGAGTGACGAGGAAACTAAAGCGCAAACAAACGCGGTCGCTATCTCTTCCGAACTGGGAAATATGTTGTTGTTTTCACGGATACCGGAACAAGAAGAACCGGAAATGAGGCATATTGCGTCTGGACGTAGTCCACACGTCCTGACGCTACCCCAACATCCGCATTTAAATCGGGTTATGCAAGTTAGAGGTAACTCTTTCTATTTATGCTTGTAAACGGGTTATTCTGATCAACTCAGAAACCCGAATCCCGACCTTAACCCGATCATAACCCGGATATTGGCTGCATGTAAACGCACTCAATAAGGGGTCTGGGGTTCATAAGACGCTTTAGCATAACCAGGAACGATTGTAATTAGAGGAAAGTGGGAATGGATTTTAGCATTTTCTGTTTAACAAAAAAATAAAGAATAAATTCTACCTCGAGTCTTCTAACCTGTGACCAAGTCCTGCTCACTGTCCTCTTTCTAGGTGTCGGACTCATGGGGACCGGGCTTTCTCAGTCCTAGCTCCGTCACTTTGCCCCCTCAGTTAGGCTGTCCCCATCTCTGCCGGTTTGTAAGAATCGCCTGAAAACCCATTTCTTCTGCTTGGCTTTCCCTGAACATGTTTGAGGTTGGCCCTCTTATATGTTGATTTTATTTCCTGTTTTTATTGGTAATTTTATCCCTTGTTTTATCTACTTGTTTTCTACTCTAATGTTTTAATCCTCTTTGCACTATTTCATTTGCTTTTATTATTTACTTATTTATTGTGATTGGCATTCCGCATGTACTGTTGTGCAGCGCCTTGGGCTCGCTGAAAGGGTTGCCGAAGGCGCTTTATAAATAAAGCCTTGATTGGTTAATTGATGAATAGTTTTAAAGGGACACTTTGCAACTTTTTCATAGTTTTAAATCATTTTCTTTAGCCAGTATGTGCTTAAATGACCCTTTACAGGTTTAATGAAAGGCCACCCAGCCCCTATCGCTCCCTGTGGCCAAAATATTCCACATGCAACTTCACATTTTCTGTTGAAATTTTGCCGTCGTCGTCTTTCTTCGCTTATCCGGGTCCAGGTCGCGGGGGCAGCATCCCAACTAGGGAGCTCCAGACCGTCCTCTCCCCGGCCACCTCCACCAGCTCCTCCGGCAGGACCCCAAGGCGTTCCCGGACCAGATTGGAGATGTAACCTCTCCAACGTGTCCTGGGTCGACCCGGGGGCCTCCTGCCAGCAGGACATGCCCGAAACACCTCCCCGGGGAGGCGTCCAGGAGGCATCCTGACCAGATGTCCAAACCACCTCAACTGGCTCCTTTCAATCTGGAGGAGCAGCGGTTCTACTCCGAGTCCCTCCCGAATGTCCGAGCTCCTCACCCTATCTCTAAGGCTGAGCCCGGCCACCCTACGGAGGAAACTTATTTCGGCCGCTTATATCCGCGATCTCGTTCTTTCGGTCATTACCCAAAGCTCATGACCATAGGTGAGGATTGGGACGTAGATCGACCGGTAAATCGAGAGCTTGGCTTTCTGGCTCAGCTCCCTCTTCACCACGACAGATCGGCTCAGCGTCCGCATCACTGCAGACGCTGAACCAATCCGCCTGTCGATCCCCCGATCCCTCCTACCCTCACTCGTGAACAAGATCCCGAGATACTTAAACTCCTCCACTTGAGGTAGGACCTCTCCCTTGACCCGGAGTTGGCAAGCCACCCTTTTCCGGTCGAGAACCATGGGCTCAGATTCGGAGGTGCTGATCCTCATCCCAGCCGCTTCACACTCGGCCGCAAACCTACCCAGCAAGAGCTGAAGGTCAGAGCTGGATGAAGCTAGGAGGACCACATCATCCGCAAAAAGCAGAGACGAGATTCTCCTGCCACCAAACTCGACACACTCCACACCACGGCTGGGCCTAGAAATTCTGTCCATAAAGGTAATGAACAGAACCGGTGACAAAGGGCAGCCCTGGCGGAGTCCAACCCTCACCGGGAACAGGTCCGACTTACTACCGGCTATACGTACCAAACTCACGCTCCTCTGGTAAAGGGACTGAATGGCCCTTAACAGAAAGCCACCCACCCCATACTCCTGGAGCGTCCCCCACAGGGTGCCCCTAGGGACACGGTCATAAGCCTTCTCCAAATCCACAAAACACATGTAGATATGTTGGGCAAACTCCCATGCCCCCTCCATCACCCTTGCAAGGGTATAGAGCTGGTCCACAGTTCCACGGCCAGGACGAAAACCACATTGCTCCTCCTCAATCTGAGATTCAACTATCGATCGGACCCTCCTCTCCAGTTCCTTGGAGTAGACCTTTCCAGGGAGGCTGAGGAGTGTGATCCCCCTATAGTTTGACCACACCCTCAGGTCACCCTTCTTAAAGATGGGGACCACCACCACGGTCAGCCACTCCACAGGAACTGCCCACATTTTGTTTCAAAATTTTTTAAACATGAAAATCTGCAGATGAATTTTAGGAGATAAAATTTTTGCTGGTGTACTTTGAGTAAAAATATATTCAAATACATTATTTCAAAGAATAAGTTTTCACTGTCAAAAATGCAATGTCTAAAAAGAGGCATATTGAGACTGTTCTACTTTCATACATCACAGTTGCTGGTCGGCTCTGTTGGACTTGAAAAACACTTGAGCTGACATACCAGATGCTGCAGTCTGCTTCCTGCATGTTATAGATCATGAACACATCTGCCTTGTTTAATTTAGTGATGAATCACTCCTGTGGACACTAATGAAGGCTGGGAGACATCTCAGCTGTTAGATGAAGGTGTTAAAATGACAAATGCACTGTGAGGAAATAAGTTTTAGTTTTGGGTTTACAAATGGACACTAGAAGGAGCTATCAGTAAGCCTAAACTGCCTAGTTCCTTTTTAAGTTCAAATGCAACTCAAAATCATTGGTACTTAGATGTAGTTCAGTTATAAAGACACTAAAAAGTTTCTTTGAACCTCCAGTTCCTCAAACCCCACTGTTTCCATTGTTTTTGGATCTGACTTGCTAAAATGAAATAAAGCATGTTTATTTAAAACAGCAGGATTTTATTTTCATCGACATGGATTTTGTTAGCAAAATCATCCATTAGTTCCATTTAGCAGCCAGGTGCCCTACTTGGTCAACTTGGCCTACTGGTTGTGCAGCACCAGGCTAAAGACCAACGGTGACAGATCATTTGCTGCTGTGGCTCTCAGACTCTGGAACTCTCTCCCCCTGAGCCTGAGATCAGTGGACTCAGTGGTCTCCTTTAAAAAGCAGCTGAAACCTTACCTGTTCAGGCTTTGGTGTGACCTTCAACACCACCCTCTCCTTATTCTGCTCTTATTTCGCCTCTCCAAGGAACCCCTCAAATCTTATATGAGGTGGTAAACTCTTAGAGATTAGTTTTAAGTCTGAAGTATTGAGTCAGGTTTCAATAGAAGCCAATTGGAAAACCATCTGGACCTTCTCTTTTCCCTACCCTCAAGTTGTCAATGGCCTGCTCAATTTCTTCTTTACTGATATTCAGCTCTAAAGTCTCCCTGTGTTTACTTGAAATCACTGGCATGAGCAATCTATCCATAAACCTGTTTAGTTGTAAATGAATTCATTTTATGAAATAATTTCTTATATTCTCTAAAGGCACAACTGATTTTTGTTCTACTTCTATACATCACATAACACATTAATAATGGGTGCTTTAGTTTCTAATCGTTCGGCCTGCTATGCCAGTTGTTGCCAAGTTTTTCATTAAATGTTCGTTTTAGTCTCAAAGTAGCTCAGTTGTCAGATTTCTTTAAAAACATTATATTTAAAAAAAAATCTAAACTGACTATTTGTCCTTTAGGGACTTTGCAAATTAAAGCAATATTAACACACACACACACACACACACACACACACACACACACACACACACACACACACACACACACACACACACACACACACACACACACACACACACACCTGTCTTTCTATCATAGTGAGGAACCTCCATTGACTTCCATTCATTCTTGTGATTCCACTATGCCTAACCATAACCTATGCTGATCTATTCCTAACCCTAGCCGTAACTAAAACTTAATTCACTCTATACCTCTAACTAGTATAGTTAGCTTCTGGTCAGCTTCTAAAAAAGTGAGGACCAAAAAAATTTCCTCACTTTGAAAAATGCCCTCACATTGTAAGGAAAATGGTCAAAAAGGCCCTCAGTATGTAGTATGTACAAGAACACACACACATACACACACGCACACACACACACACACACACACACACACACACACACGCACACAAGTAATAGGCCCACATACATAAAATTGATTAAAAGGATTTAGTCCGATCCCCGTCACTTGGACTGTGGCGTAACATTTAACAGGCAAATTGAAGAGGGGAAGAAGCTGGAAGAAACCCTTTTTGTTTTCAGCGACAGGGCGCTAAACCGATGACTTGTTGGCAACCTGGTGTAGTAGGAGTGAAGAGCATGTGAGTAATTTGTGAAGATCTCGGAGCCTTTCCTAAGGGCTCTAGTGTTGTAGATGATGGTGCGTGGCTGCTGCTTCTGACCTGTGATTTTACTGTTTTTTTTGGTGATTTTACTGAGCATGCTGTGGTGAGCAAGAGTGAGTGAACCAAACCAGGCAGTGATGTTGTATGTGAGGATGGATGCTGTGAAACAAGAATAGAATAGCAGGAATAGATTGATGAACCTGAAGTTTCCGGAGCTTACGGAGGAAATAGAGGCTGTTGACATTTTGCAAAGGTGTGTTCCATGTTGAGTTGAAATGTGAGTTTATAAAAAAGTGAGAAGCTGAGGTGTTCGCATGAGTGAACCTATTTTAATAATTCGACTGTTTACAGTGAGTGCAGGGGTACAGGATGGGCTGTGATAGAAGTGAATAATAAAAATAATAACAATACTACTACTACTAATAATAATAATAAATGTTATTTATGTAGCACAATTCATACAGGAAATGCAACTCAAAGTGCTTTACAAATTAAAATGACCCTACATACCCACATTCCCTCCCATGCCCTGGGAAAGCATTTTAACAACAATACCCCCTCATTACACTCATGTTCCGACACACACATACACACACGCACACACACACACACACACACACACACACACACACAACACAAGAAAGAAAATGAAACACACTGGGCTGAGCCCAGATGAGCCAGAAAAACTAAGTTAAGGAAACGCCATCAGGGAGCCATCTGCCCTGACAGCAGCAGATCCACAGCAGCAGTCGAAGCACTGACACAGGGCACTTAGGGGAGAGAGGGTGGAGACCCCCATGTCCACTCAGGCTGCCACAGTCGACCACCGCCCCCAGGGCAGATGATGTCCATGTATCTGGTATTGGAGGTGTTCAAGTTCATACAGTTCAGTGAAAACAAGTCCAGTTCTGTTTTTAGAAGTCCAGCTGTGTTGGTAGTGACCATGATGAATGCATTGTCTAAATATTTGACAATGCATTCAATGCAGGGACTAGGTAACACTTCGTATTAACCCAGAGTCAAAAGAAAGAGAGAGAGAGAGACAAGTTTTAAAAATTAAGAAGATTTATTTCTAAACAATTTAAAACAAGGCTAACTAACTCTAAACACTCAGTGTGATGAATGGATCTAGGTGTGAATGAGGCCAGATGGATGGTGTAAATGTGGAATGTTGTTATCAGAACTCTCGTTTTCGGAGAAGCATTAGTTCTGTGTGGGAGCAAATTTTTTGCTCTAAACTACAGTCGAAGTTTCAAAACCACATTCAGACGCTATCTTGCCGCTCTACATACCCTTGACAGAGACCTCCGTTGTAGATCCAGAATGTCAGGTCCTCGGACCTCCCTTTGGTACCGGTGCCGGTGAAACAGCGTACGGTACAACAGACTAGTCTTGGGATTGCCTCCAGGTAAGCGGCAGGTGTTTGACAGCGTCGGCGGGACCCTGAAGGGTCAGTGAGTTCAGCTTTTACTCTGAAGGAGTGTTGCGTTCAGGTGTAGCTTGCAACAGGTTTTATCATCCAGCTTGTCAAGGTTCTTTGTGGTTAAAAAGTTACGAGTGGCCGGCTCGAAACTATAGAACGTTTGAACTGAGTTAAGGGTGACGTGGGAATTAGTTTTATAATTCAGATGTTTTGATTTATGGTTGAATCAGAATTTGACAACAAAAATAAACACCGCACATATCATGCCACGCATCAGAAAGGAAAGCTCTGATTGGAGAGGCAAAAGGAATGTGTCATGTGATTTTAACATTACTTGTGATCAGTCTAGTGTGTACTTTAAAGTTATATTACTTATTATATACTATCATAGGATAATATCAAGTAATTAATATTCTCATTTCACAAATTGATTGAACATTAGGCTTCACATGAATATTTGACTACCAGATGTTATTTAATTATTATTTAATAGAGTTCTTCTGATCTTCTCTTGAGCTGTAGGGGGAGGCAACTAGCTAGTTAAAACAGTTTAGATGCAGAGGCATCAAAGGCCTTGAGCAATATCTCAAGGAGCTTAGTTCTTCGTGAGGAGAGAGGAGGAGATGACCTTTAGGTGGAAAACAGTCCCTTCATGACGCTACACCACTTCACCAGTGTTTTCCTGCTTCCACACACCTGACTTAAATGAATGATTGATTAACAGACATCTGCAGCACATGTCCTTCTGAGGACAATGCAGATATGCAGTGTTGGGAGTAATGCGGTACAAATGTAATTAATTACTGTAATGCATTGCTTTTTGCTGTAATGTGGTAATGTAAGGCATTACAGGTGAAAAAAAAAGATAATATTTACTCGGTACAATTGTCAGTAACGCGGTAATTACAATGCATTTTTAAACCCAGAATCAAGACGTGGGTTTCTTAAAAGTTCAAATTGCGGGAAGCCTGAAAAAAGATCCAGTATCCACATATATGACGTCATTTATGGACTCAGATTTGCAGGCATTCTATGAGCAGAGAGGACACAGCGGTAATGGCTCAAATACTCCAGCTGCGTCCTGCGTTCGGCCGCTGTTGTATTCACAAAATCGCTCCACCAAAACAAAGTAATTCGTTTGCGATCATTTATATCTGCCCATATTCTCTGGTACTTCATGTACTTTTCAGCTGAGTTCATAATCTGTGCCCCGGTGATTTCAACTCATTGCTGCTGGAGCGCAGCGCTTATTAATTTTTGCTTTCGGTAGATCTCTTTGGCTGATTAGTTAGAAAGTAGGAAGTCTAGGAAACAGTTTTTCTGGAAGACGGAGAAAACATGCAGCATGCAGGAAGGTTAGAGAGAGAGGGCAGGAAATGATTCAAATAAAATCAAGAAAAAAAGAAAAAAAAGTTGGAAGATTTATCACCAATTCACATTTTTACCAGTGAAAAGCAATAATATATAAGCATTTAATATTTATACATGTGATAGAATCAGATCACCCCAGAATTCAGTCTCACATCCAGGGCCGTATCAAGGCATTTGGGGACCAAGGCAAATATATGCTTGGAGCCCCCACCACCTCACTCCCTGCTCAGTTAATATAAGACGGCAGCGTGCTGAGAGTACAGATTGTTGTTGCTTTTATTTCATAAACAATCATTTGAAAGCACTGTTATTATATCTGACTGTTTTTAACAGCAATCCTAGCTCAGACACCACATCACTTTCCACATATATGTCATGAGCTCACTGAGCGTCAGATTACCAGACTCATATTGAAGTTGTTTTGGTGAAAGTAACTTAAAGTAATGCAAAAGTAGTGTAATGCCTTACATTTTAAAATCAGTAATATTGTAATGTAATTAATTACTTTAAAATGAGGGTAACAAGTAAAAAATCATGCATTACAGTTTTGAAGTAACTTGCCCAACACTGCAAATATGTAAAGCTGAAGCAGAGACATGGAAAAAAATGCGGGACAGGGGCCATGAGGACTAGCATTGAGAAACACTGCTTTATTGCAAGTGTATTTCTAAATTTAATATAAACAATGCATATCCCATCTAGGGTTGCAGGGATCAACCAGTTCTATTATTAAACCTGGTTAACCAACCGTGTAGACGTCTCCAATGCCACCCATAAGTAACAGAAAGACAATAGCGCGACCCGAACGAACGAAGACAAAAGTGAAACTGATGCACGCACGCAGCTGAAGCTAAACCAGTGACAACAACCATCGGGACTGCTCCATTTCCACCTAGGAAGAGGCTGAGGTCTCCTGTGTGGGAAATATATCTAAAATATTCCCACACAGGAGACTTCAACCGTGTCCTAAGTGGAATCCCTGCAACCCAACTCCTGACATTCTAATTTGAACGTAGAAACTGTTGACTGAAAATCTGTTTTTATAAATCACGCATTGTTTTTTGTGTACAATTGGGTCTCTCTAAACACTCCAATTGAGAATAATACCCATTCATCCATTTTCATCAATTCATTTTGATTTTGGGATTCATTCGCGTCTGTGAGCCATTTTAAGATATCCATTATTGTGATGTCAAAATATGAAACATTCTCATAGAGCCATGTTTCTCAAGCATCGCCTTTTTTGCTTTGAAGAGATTGAATTAAAACACAAGAAGAACAAACCGTGTGTCCTAGAGCAGTGTGACAGGCTACATGGACATATAGGTTTAGACATGCAAAATTTGCTAACCTTTACAATGACATTAGCTTAAGAGCCTCACAGTTTACGAGTGTTGTAATCCTTTCTGACTGTCGGTGCAACCATGAAGGCCACATAAATTCTTGTGATGTTGTGACATAGAATTTAATTCACTCTACTGCAGCTCAGGTCATACACCCCATTACCTGCAATGACCTACAGGCACATTAAGCCACAAACCCGGTCTGACAACTTTGATCTGTTCTGGCAAAACATCCCCACCGGCCTCCACACTCATAACGCATATCATCAAACCTCTCTTCAAACTGGAAATCCAGAGTGGCAACACACAGCTAAAAATGCATATTCCACGAGAGCGGAATCTCTTCCTTGAACTGTCCACGTATTTTATTGCTTGATCTCAGAAAAATTACAGAAAAAGTAAAAGAAATTACTACTAAAGGGAACGATGTGTTTGTGTATCATCATGTGAGCTATTGTGCCTGATCTTAACTTTCAGTGAGATGTTTGGCTCATATCTAATTCTGCAGCGTAAAGATATTGGCCAGAGGCAAAATTCCTCTGAATGACATGCGTAAATAAATATTGAAACCTCAGATGGAAAAGGTTTTCAGATTTTCATGGCTGGAATTTTAAGAAAATCTGAGGTTTTTGGCTGCCGCTGCAAAAACTGAAACTAGCTTAAAATATAAAAATATTTAATCGATAGCCTACCGGGATGAATCTTCCTGATGCTGGAGTAACTCGCTAGCTTTTTTTATCCAGGATGGTACAGAGGTTCTACTGGTCCCAGGAGATCTATTGCTGAAATATGGGGATCATCTTTTAGATTATTTGTGTGTGTGTGTGTGTGTGTGTGTGTGTGTGTGTGTGTGTGTGTGTGTGTGTGTGTGTCCGTGTGTGTGTGTCCGTGTGTCCGTCCAGGGAGTGGCCTGGGGTAGCAAATGCCGCCCTTGGAATCTGATTGGCCACCCCAGGTGCCACCACACTGAATTCCCTTTAAATAGGATTTTCATTGTCCACAAAAGACTTGGGGTAACAACATAATAAATGCATAATCATTGGTGCCACCCATGCACAAAGTAGTGCCTCACCTAGGCCACCCCATTTTAAAAGACCTTGACACGCCACTGGTGTGTGTGTGGTTTTAGATCAGACCTGTTATTTAAAAATGCATGTTGGACACGGACATATGGGTCAAACCTTTCGCTACAGCGGCTGTAAACACAGTTTCTGTAATAATTAAGAGCAAGAAAGTAAACAGTTATTCACAATACTAGCAACAGCAGCTACTTTGATGTATGTGTTAGTGACGTATGCGAAACACAGTTCGTCACTGTTTATAGGAATGGATTTTGCCTTTCTGTAATGATTTACGACAAAATTCATTAACAAAATGAAAAACTGAACCCAGTTCATATTAATATAGATGATAAAGTGTTTTTTATTGTTAAAACGCATCTGGTGATAGTTTTGTAACCTTGCCTCTTTTGAACACCTAAACTAAACTAAATATTCTCATTTATGTAATCAGTAACACACACACACACACACACACACACACACACACACACACACACACACACTTTTTAAACATGCACAGTAAAACAGCAATTGAAAGTATTTGCAGTTTAAGTATTCTTTGGTACATACCTGATTTATTTGCCTGATTTGTCGCTTGTAGAACAGCCCTATATACAGGAAAATAAAAATGGCTGGGCCTTTCCACCGGACGTGTAAGGGTAGCGTAACGTCCGAAACGTGGTGCGCAGCAGTTAGCTGCCGTCATAGTGAATGGGTACGTTTCCACTAATCATGAAGTCTAGCAGTAGTAGCTCAGGAGGTACAGGTTGTCCAGTAATCAGAGACTTGCAGGATTGATCCCAGCTCCCTGCAGGGATTTCTGCTGTTGTGTCCTTGGGCAAAGCTCCTCACCCTCCTTGCCTGCTGGTAGTGGTCTATTTTATAATCTTGCGAGACCCGCTGCATGGAACACGTTTGCTGCCATTTTGGATGAAACGTGTGTGGTACGCATGCTGCTTACACATCCAGTGGAAAGGTTGGGTTAGTTCTTGTTACACAAGTTAGTTGGTATTAAGGCTATAACTAGATCAACGTTTTATCATCTGCATCAAATAGCACGACTCAAAGGTCTCATGTCCAGACAAGAGCTAGAGAAACTCCTTCATGCATTCATCACCAGCCGGCTGGACTGACAGGACTAAGCACATCAGTCCTGTTCTTAAATCTCTACACTGGTTACAAGTAAACTATATAATCAATTTCAAAGTGCTTCTACTAGTTTATAAATCACTCAATGGCATAGGGCCAAAATACACATCGGCTCTGCTTCCAGTGCATGTCCTAGAGGTGCCTGAATAAAATGATTCACATGCGAACTACAATTCTTATTTATAAAGATTCAGAATATATTTATAAGGATTCAGAATCTAAAAGCTCAAAAACCTTTATGTAAACTGCCATATTTCCGGGCGTCCCTGAACACATCATCGCTGCAGCCAGTGTGGGCTGCACTGCTAAGCTCTGTGTGCTCCTACCCTGCAATCTGCTAAAATACGAAAGAGATTACCTTTATTATTGTCTTGTGTGTGTCTTTTAAGTCAACAAGTAAATTTCATTATGTTTCATGATTTTTTTAAAAGGTGAGTGTTGTTTCCTGCCAACTACACCCTGCATAATTGATTCTTCTTAAGACTAATTAGTGCCTGTTAGTCTTCCTGTTCAGTGATAAATGTTACTGGTTTATGTGAACATGTGCTACTGGATGTTATAAAACCTGTTTATTAGTTGAAGATGTTTCACATATACTGGCACATTGTATTATCCACACACACACACACACACACACACACACACACACACACACACACACACACACACACACACACACACACACACACACACACACACACTGTGAAAAATGGTTGCTACTCCTCCTCCTCGCCCTGTACTTCGAGCAATATGATGATTTAAATAATTTGAAGAAGTCAACTCATTTAAGCTAACATAGTCCTCTTGCTGCAGCCAGGATTCGCCAGGTGCAGCCAATCAGTGATCCATAGTTAAATTTAACTATGGAGTCAGTTACTTTTTTCCAGCCACAACCAGACTGGTTTGGATTGATTTAAAGGAGACATAACATGCTTTTAAGTTATTCCTTTTTACATCTAAATCCTTCAGTTGGGGTCTAAATACAGTCGAGCTGCAGTTCTTTGGTCTGATTCCCTCATTGTTGTTGCTCTACAGACCCTCATCTACCCCTGTTCTCACTGCGTCTAATGACTCCAATTTAGTAGAAGTTAGGTCCATATTGCAATGCACTGAAAAAGAGTACATCCCCCACCCGCATCCTACCCACATAATAGGCAGAGATGATAAGAGATGTTTAAATTAGCTAAATATGGAATTATCCCTACACATGACCCCTGACCTTATATGGGCCTCTCATGACGTCTCCCATAACTGAATCAGCTAAGGCTGACCAGAAGAGGCAGCAACGAGGCGTTGGCTCTGCTAGAATTAAAATCAGAGCAAAACAACAAGATTGACTACACTCACCCAGCCCCTGAACCATTCATCCTTCTTGCATTTGATGGAAGGTGGAGGAGTGTCAAAGCTTGGACAACAAGACATAAAATGGAAGAATTATTCATTGTCAGCATGCATGCTGGGTTGGGTTTTTGGCTGCTAAACGTTTTCCACAATATAAAATGTGATTTACTTCAGAAACAGTTTTACCATGTTATAAGAGCAACTACTGTAATCAGGTTTTCCAAAAATTTAAGATGTATTTACCCCCCAAAAACATGAAGTTCATATGTATCTGAGTGGGACAAGTGCTAGTCATTCTTTTCAAACAACCAACATTTGTTAAAATACATAAAAGACGAAGTATTGAAACAAGTAGTGAGGAACACTGGCTGCACATCTGGAAAGCAAACGGTGGTGAGTTTGAACCCATTGCTTAATACTTTAAAACCACAACAACTTGGAGTTTTGTATCATTTAACTTTGCTGCGATATCACATTCTTTTTTAATCCTTTCTATTTCACGCTAGAGGTGACAGTCAGCTGTGAAGGCTTTTCAAAGTGCATTCAGCTGCAGAAAAACTAACGGGATTATTTTGACACAAGTATTTCCAGATCACCTGGAGCTCCTTTTTTTAATTTAGCCAGGATTCATCCAGAAACCTGTTGACCCACACAGCTGTGCAAACAGTGCCACATTTCAAAGGTGACCAAAACAAAGGCCTCTAATTACAGATAATAAAATGAGGATTTCTGGGGTTTCATGTCAGATTATTAATTATTTTGGGAGAAAAACAAAAGGTGCTGATAGGTGACTGATTCCCATTGATCCAGCTAAGCATGGATGATCAAAGTTAAACCAGAAAACGTTCATATAGTCCTTAATTAAAGAGCAAGTCACCCCTACCAGAGTCTTACTCCAGTCCCACATCCTGTTTGAAAAATGCAACAAATGCTGTTGCCTGGTAGAGGGTAGCCCCTAACAAAAACACTCACATAGGCTCACAACGGCACTGTGACATCATATTGTACCAGCTAACATCAGTCAGTGCGTTTACATGCAGCCAGTAACCCTTTTAAAACTCAAATATTCACAATAACCCGGTTCCGCAGGTCCATGTAAACACCGCCAAAAACTCGGATATGCTCATAACCGGGTTTTTAAAAACCCGGTTACTACACCTGGGGTAACCCTTTTCTAACCCGAATGTTTGGTCGTGTAAACGCATATCGGGATATCCCCATCAAAGTGTGTGTTCTGCGCATGCTCTGTTCGCAAGGAATCTTGGTCTTTTGAGTAGCGAGACGTCTCGTATGCGCCAGAACACCGGAAGTAAACAACAAGTTGGGGGCAAAATGGCCAGTCGTGGTACAGCACCACACTTTGAGTGACGAGGAAACTAAAGCGCAAACAAACGCGGTCGCTATCTCTTCCGAACTGGGAAAAATGTTGTTGTTTTCACGGATACCGGAACAAGAAGAACCGGAAATGACGCATATTGCGTCTGGAATAGTCCATACGTCCTGACGCTACCCCAACGTCCGCATTTATATTGGGATATGCAAGTTAGGGGTAACTCTTTCTATTTATGCTTTAACCCGATCATAATCCGGATACTGGCTGCATGTAAACGTACTCATAGAGTACCTCTTAGCCAATGTCAATGGCAGATTCAAATTCAAATGCAGTGTAAAGGTTTTACCTGAAGGTGCAACACTGACAGTTTTTAGGCAGAATATTTACATTTGAACTAAGATGCACTAAGTGCCAAATTATTGCCTACACATTTCTACAGCACAATTAGACACTATTTATATCATTTATCAGCCATAAAAGTTGATTTTGGGGTGACGTGCTCTTTAATATTTAGCTGGAGTTTGCTAATCAATTTCCAGATTTAACGTGAAACAAAGAGATAGGGCTGATGTTTCCTCTTCAGATATGCTTCTGGACTTTAAGTCCAGACTCTGCCAAACCATTCACTTGAGTTGAAGGATCAATCCTTAGTTCTTGTTTTCATGTTAAAACTAGAAATTGTTTAGTGAGCTCTATTCTAGAAAGTATAGTTTATTTATTTCTGAGTCACAGAGTGCAGAATTGAAATAAAATAAGTTTCCATAGCTCATTATCATGTTTTGTAAAATGAAAACAAATATTTTAAAACACAACTACTTACAAGGATCAAACTGTGTTTATTTAGTAGGTTAAATGTCTGTGAGTAAACTGGTGTTTCATCGGGGGCTCAAATTACTTTTTAATGTGAAGCCAGTAAACTGGCTAAATTGTTATCCTATCTATCAAAAACATAGAGAAGTTAAAATACAAACTGCAAAAGAATATTTAACATGTAAAATGTGTCTGCCTTATTGGACGGAGTGTTAGTGATGTTGTACTGTGCCAAAGGCGTCTCTACGTGTAGCCAAAATTGCTACAATTCAGTACTGATTGAGAAATGTTTCTAAAAATGTCCAGATGGATCTCGATGGGACCTGCTCTTTATATATATGTATGTATATATATATATATATATATATATATATATATATGTGTGTGTGTGTATATATATATATATATATATAAATATATATATATATATTTATATATATATATTATATATATATATATATATATATATATAATATATGTATAATATATATATATATAATATATATATATATATATATATATATACATATATATGTATATATAATATGTGTGTGTATATATATATATATATATATATATATATATATATAATATGTGTATATATATGTATGTATGTATGTATATATATTATATATACATATATAATATATATATATATGTGTATATATATATATATATATATATATATATATATATGTATATATATATATATATATATATATATATATGTATTATATATATACATAGGTCACAGGTCGATGATAGATTTTGTAGTCGTATCATCTGACCTGCGGCCGTATGTTTTGGACACCCGAGTGAAGAGAGGGGCGGAGCTGTCAACTGATCACCACCTGGTGGTGAGTTGGATCAGATGGCAAGGGAACATGCCGCGTAGACCTGGCAGACCCAAACGCATAGTGAGGGTCTGCTGGGAACGCCTGGCAGAAGAACCTGTCAAGACGGTCTTCAACTCCCACCTCCGGCAGAGCTTTGACCACGTCCCGAGAGCAGTGGGGGACATTGAGTCCGAGTGGGCCTTGTTCCACTCTGCGATTGTCGAGGCGGCTGTTGCTAGCTGTGGTCGTAAGGTGGCCGGAGCCAGTCGTGGTGGCAACCCCCGTACCCGCTGGTGGACACCAGAGGTTCGGGGAGCCGTCAAGCTGAAGAAGGAGGCCTACAGGGCGTGGCTGGTCAGTGGGTCTCCGGAGGCAGCAGACAGGTACCGGATAGCCAAGCGGGGTGCAGCAGTGGCAGTTGCCGAGGCAAAATCTCGGGCGTGGGAGGAGTTTGGTGAGGCCATGGAGAAAGACTATCGATCGGCTCCAAAGAGGTTCTGGCAAACTGTCCGGCGCCTCAGGAGAGGAAGGCAGCAACTCGCTCACACTGTTTACAGTGGGGACGGGGAGCTGCTGACGTCAACTGAGGCTATAGTCGGACGGTGGAAGGAATACTTTGAGGAGCTCCTCAATCCCACCAATGTGCATTCCGAGGAGGAACCAGAGCTGGGAGGCCTGGGGATGGACTGTCCGATCTTGGGGGCAGAAGTTGCTGAGGTAGTCAAACAACTACACAGCGTCGGAGCCCCGGGGGCGGATGAGGTTCGTCCTGGGTATCTCAAGGCTATGGATGTAGTAGGGCTGTCATGGTTGACACGTCTCTACAACATTGCGTGGTCATCGGGGGCAGTTCCTAGGGAGTGGCAGACCGGGGTGGTGGTCCCCATCTTTAAGAAGGGTGACCTGAGGGTGTGTTCCAACTATAGGGGGATCAGACTCCTCAGCCTCCCTGGAAAGGTCTACTCCACGGTACTGGAGAGGAGGGTCCGATCGATAGTTGAATCTCAGATAGAGGAGGAGCAATGTGGTTTTCGTCCTGGCCGTGGAACGGTGGACCAGCTCTATACCCTTGCAAGGGTGATGGAGGGGGCATGGGAGTTTGCCCAATCAATCCACATGTGCTTTGTGGATTTGGAGAAGGCTTATGACCGTGTCCCCAGGGGCACCCTGTGGGGGACGCTCCAGGAGTATGGGGTGGGTGGCTTTCTGTTAAGGGCCATTCAGTCCCTTTACCAGAGGAGCGTGAGTTTGGTCCACATAGCCGGTAGTAAGTCGGACCTGTTCCCAGTGAGGGTTGGACTCCGCCAGGGCTGCCCTTTGTCACCGGATCTGTTCATCACTTTTATGGACAGAATTTCTAGACGCAGCCGTGGTGTGGAGTGTGTCAAGTTTGGTGGCAGGAGAATCTCGTCTCTGCTTTTTGCGGATGATGTGGTCCTCCTAGCTTCATCCAGCTCTGACCTTCAGTTCTTGCTGGGTAGGTTCGCGGCCGAATGTGAAGCGGCTGGGATGAGGATCAGCACCTCCAAATCTGAGACCATGGTTCTCGACCGGAAAAGGGTGGCTTGCCACCTCCGGGTCGGGGGAGAGGTCCTACCTCAAGTGGAGGAGTTTAAGTATCTCGGGGTCTTGTTCATGATTGAGGGTAGGAGGGATCGGGAGATCAACAGGCGGATTCGTTCGGCGTCTGCAGTGATGCGGACGCTGAGCCGATCTGTCGTGGGGAAGAGGGAGCTGAGCCAGAAAGCCAGGCTCTCGATTTACCGGTCGATCTACGTCCCAATCCTCACCTATGGTCATGAGCTTTGGGTAATGACCGAAAGAACGAGATCGCGGATACAAGCGGCCGAAATGAGTTTCCTCCGTAGGGTGGCCGGGCTCAGCCTTAGAGATAGGGTGAGGAGCTCGGACATTCGGGAGGGACTCGGAGTAGAACCGCTGCTCCTCCGGATCGAAAGGAGCCAGTTGAGGTGGTTTGGGCATCTGGTCAGGATGCCTCCTGGACACCTCCCCGGGGAGGTGTTTCGGGCATGTCCTGCCGGCAGGAGGCCCCCGGGTCGACCCAGGACACGTTGGAGAGGTTACATCTCCAATCTGGTCCGGGAACGCCTTGGGGTCCTGCCGGAGGAGCTGGTGGACAAGGCCGGGGAGAGGACGGCCTGGAGCTCCCTAGTTGGGATGCTGCCCCCGCGACCCGGACCCGGATAAGCGGCGGAAGACGACGACGACGACGACGATATGTGTATATATATGTATGTATATATATGTATATATATATATATATATATATATATATATATATATATATATATATATATATATATATATATATATGCGTGTGTGTGTGTGTGTGTGTGTGTGTGTGTGTGTTCATGCCATTATTTACATGTCTCTTTTCAGTCAAAATTTAATTAGCAAGTTAGTGCTTTTTCCTGTTTTAACTTAATTGTAGAATAAAAAAAGATCCGCAAGGAGAAAAGGAAACATCTATGATGGAATGTTATACTCAAAACTATATTTAGAAATTTGCCATACAAACACTACCAGGTTAAACATCATAAACTCTCTAATTGGAATTACATATGTGATGAAAGAAATAAGATCATCAGTTAAACATTTCAGTAAAACAGCATTATCACTGCATCCTGCTACAGCAGCACACCCATGGCTAATGATACTTACATGTATTAGCAACATCACAAATTAGCAACATTTTTCATAGACCAATAGAAGGTCTGTAGATAGTAGTCTGTTTGGTTTCTCTTTGGGCTAATTCAGACTACATGAAGCTAATGGTTTGTCAGTCATTCTGAGTCATGTTCATTTCTTGCAGTAACAGTTCGATGGATCAACTTTCAAAAAGGCATTTTTTTACAAATAAAGCTGTCACTTAATTTAGCTGATTTAACTTGGGGGCAGCTCTCAGTTCAGTGACTTGCATTACTTCACACTAATAAGATTCATAAAAGTCAAAGGCTGAGGTTAAATTCATTAATTACACCAGGCTTAACACATTTATTATTACACACCAGGGTCATGTTGGTTATTAGGCCCAAACCACTCACTTCGCAGATCTTAACCTAATTTGTCTTTCTCATCTCATCGCTGCCCTTTTTAACATGACTGAGAGACCAAAATATAATATTTGTTAATAAGGATTTACAAAACCATTGTGTGTGTGTGTGTGTGCGCACGTGCGTGCGTGTGTGTGTGTGTGTGTGTGTGTGTGTGTGTGTATACCTGTTTTACATTCAGAGGAGCAGTTTAACTGCTCATTTATTCAGAGACTTTCTCTGAACTCTGTCCTCATTTCCTTTTGTTCTTTGAGACTGCCCGCACTTCCACATCAGCATGTTCATGCATGCCTCCACACATTAGAAGCAGACAGAAAACTATAGGAAGGACATAAAGCAGACGCAGAGCCAAAAGTTGGTACAGAGAATTTTCTGGAATTTTAAGGGCTTTACAGCCTGGCGTGATAATGTTAGTTAGTTACCATCATAGCTGTTGGGTATTTTTATAATTGTACCTTTTTGAGGCCTAAAATATGCCCAATTTGTGTTATTAACACTTCATGAATCTCTGTCTGCCAACTGTGGCTGTTCATGAAAGGTTGAGCAGAGAAGCTCGTTTTAGACAAGGATGTTGATTCCAACCAAACCTCTGTACCTCTGTAACCTGAGAAGGCCCCGCCTTCTCCCCCATCCTTTGCTGAATAAAGCCCCTGGGAAACTGAGGAGACTTGGGAGTGACGGGGGAAAAGCCTCGGAGGAGGTATTTCCCTGCGTTAACTCTCCTTTATTTTGGGAACTCAGGGTAAAATGTCTTCCATGTTGTCAAGAGTGTTTATTTCAGGTTCCAGGGTTATGGAGATTAAATATTACCCCACATTTAATAAACTAACAATAGCCATTATTATGGCAGTGCATACACAAGCAATGTCAAGTGTTTTCTGTGATTTCTTGCACCACAAAAGGCCATTGACTGAAGCAAAAGCTCATGTCTCCTTTTGTTAATTGGTTAGGGGTTTAAAAAGAGACCCGAGTTCATCTTACAGCAAATTCAGCTCTTTGACAAATTAAGCAAAAATCCCCAATGCTTTAGTGCAGGGGTGTCAAACTCATTTTAGCTCAGGGGCCACATTGAGGGAAATCTAGTCCCAAGTGGGCCGGACCTATAAATTAAAAAAAAAACTTCTGGTTGTTTTCTTTGTTTTAATACAATCAATATAAAACAAGGCTGGAGCCTGAGGACAGTGTATCCAAAATAGTACAAGTACAACACCTGAAGTGTACTTGAAATTTTGAAAAAAAAAAAAAATCAATCAATAAATAAAACATTCCTTAGTGATTCAAAGAGCTTACAGATCACATGGCAAGATCAGTTCCATGCAGCACTTAAAGTATATTTGACTCATTTTACTTTACATCTTTTAGCTTTCACCAGCGCATCAATATCAGAAGTCACATCCTGAGTGGCGGCCGACTTCAGGATGTGATTCAAGTTCTTGTGTGAGCCTTGAGCGCAGCTTTGTTTTATTTATACTCATTACAGAGAAAACTTGCTCACAAAGATACGTTTATTTTCACTCTACATTGTAAAGTATCAAAATAAAGTTTTCACAACCATCTCGCGGGCCGGATTTAACCCGCTTGCGGGCCGCATCCGGCCCGCGGGCCGCATATTTGACACCCCTGCTTTAAAATAAGATCAAGTGATTTAACGTTAAGTTTTATTTAACCCACTTCTTTATAATAATCTGTCACATCTTTGCTTGAAGGACTTTCTCCACCATGTTTGTTTTGGTTTATCTCACCTAAAAAAGAGTTTAATTTTCAGTCAGTTATAGTTTAAATAATTAGTTGTGCTCATTAGAAATGTAAAACCGATAAACAGTTGATTGTTTTTGAACAGTCTTCTGTTTTGACATCAGCCACTGGACCCTTAGATGGTGTGTTTTTTCCATTTTCTCCTCCATGTTGAACCACGTGGAAGTGCCAGTGATGTCTTAAATCTTGTTTATTGGCAGCCTCTACCTGCCTTTGGACCCCACCTAAACACCGGGCCTGGCACCTGAATAAAGATTTCCTGTCATGAAACCCAAGCGCAGGCTCCCCACTTTAAAAAATTGACAAATGCAAATGGGACTGGAGAAATCAAATGTGACTAACGTGCATTGAAACAGAGAAAATCAATTGTCTCCTGAACAAATGGATGAGCTATTAAAATGATTGTGTCCTACAGGAATATATTATCCTCAGCAGCTGCCAGCAGAGGCAACAGCGGCTCATATCCCAAGTCTGCTTGGCTGAGAAAAGCACATTGTACACTCACAAAGTCAATTATATCCACAATATGCATGTGCAGAATGTGATTTATCTGCCTCCCCCCATGCTCGTAGTTCTTGCGCATTATCATTATACGAAGCACAAAGCAAGCAATAAAAACACTGGCGGCACAAAGCGAAATAAGACCATGAAGATCCACTGTTCGCACGTTTGTTTTTGAAGAGGAATGTAGAATGAAGCTGAAAGATTTGTTTAGAAAGTACATTCCCATTTTCCATATTTAATAACACAAAGGCTTTTTTTTTATTGCACAGAAATTAAAATGTTGGAGTTTAGGACATGACTTGTCTAGTCCTCAACTCATTTTCTAGTGATACTTTTAATAATCAATTAAAGCTCAGCAGCCATAATTATGATATGAAACATTGTCATGAAACAGTTGCTGCTCACTGAAGTTTGAATAAACAGTTTTTCAGCACTCTCAGTGGGCTAGGGAGTCTTCTGAAGAGACAATTCAACCCACTCATCAGATAAAGGCAGTTAGCAGGTTTCAGAGCTGTAAAAGCTCTTCATAACAACCAGAGGGTCTCTGCAGGCACAGAAAAGGTCACGCAGCATGGAAATAACACCGTTTATCTTGTTCTTTTTAAGTTTCTGAAATGCCTTTGGACCCATATTCCTAACAAAACGTGACATGCACAAAACCCATGCTCAATCCTGGTAGCTGCAAAAAAAATGTCAGCAAGACCAAATCTGTGAAGGTCAATCTGTTTGAAAATGCACAAACGTATAGATCTATTCTGTGTGTTTGTACAACATGAGTTGAGCTTGAAAATTGTTTGTGTGTGTGTGTGCAGTAGAATTTGAGAAGTTGCACACCAACACATGCAGTCTTGTAAATATAAATATGCATTTGTAAGAAAAACGTTTAACTTATAAAATAAGGTTGTATGTAACATGTTCAACTACAAGTCTCCAGGTCTGTTTCTATGCATGCTCAGCTCCAGTTACAAGTGCACAGTTCTCCTTTCACACGTCTGACTTTAGAAACATTTGTCAGGATCAATATGCTCCATAACGGGTGAGCTTGATCTGGTGCGTGTGTGTGTGTGTGTGTGTGCTTGAAGATTGGATGTGAGTGTGTGTACAGTACAATATGAGCTTGAAGATTTGAGGTGTGTGTGTGGAGTACAATGTGAGAAGCTACACACCAACACATGTTGACATAAAAATAATTATGTGCTTAAAAGAACAACTGACATGCATGTGAAATAAAATAAAGTTGTGTGTAGCATGTTCAACTACAAGTCTGTGAGCACAAGTCTACAGATCTGTATGGATCTCTACAGAAGGGTAGCCACGCTGAGCAGTGCTGCTGGAAATAACCTATAACCATCGACATATAAATATTGGACAATGGGTTTCCATAGTCTCCAATAATAAGTTTTTGTGCTAAAATGGGAGGTGGCCACCACCGCCATTTTGACCGTGTCACAGGTTCCGTCAAGCCCAGACAATTCCATAAAAGGGAAGAGAGGTGGAGCTGAGGGTGGGGCTGTAAGGCTGGGATCAACTGACGACACCCGGTCGAACTAGCTACAAGCTAACCTGAAGCTAACCCAAAGCTAATGCGGAGGTGGGAGCTAAGCTAACGGAGGTAGCGACCTAGCTACAACCGGAGTTAACTGTGCACAACACCAGAGCTTCTGAGTCAGAGATACGCCGGGCTGACCACTGGGTAAAACCGGGTGGAACACAGAGGTCTCCCGAAAGCTCCACAAGCCGGCAGCCGCACAGCAGACAAGCGCCGCTGCGATCTGAGATGCGCAGAGCTGCCGCTGGGGAGAACCGGGTGGAAAGGTTTCCATCCCAGAGCTCCACAAGCCGGCAGCCCGCGCAGCACACAGAAGCCGCGATCAGACAGAGATGAGCCGAGCTGCGGGGAGGGGAGGACGGGTGGAAAATATCGGTTTATTTGGGTTTACATTATGTTCATTTTTAGATTAGTCCAAAACAATTGGAACTCCATAACTCGTGGAATCTTAGTTTTAGACACTAATATGAACGGAAGCATGCAAATGCACAATTTTATGAAATGCTGATTCTTTATATGTAGCCTTTGTTTGTTACTTTTATTAAATTAACTGTTGTACTATCACACAAATGCTAAAAAGAGAGTGATAAGGGCACACACCTTCTAGAGTCCGAGAAGTACAAAGCACTTTATGCTGCAGTGTATCATTCATCCATTCACACACACATTCACATCCTGGTGATGATGAGCTACGATGTAGCCACAGCTGCCCTGGGGCGCACTGACAGAGGCGAGGCTGCTGAGCACACGCGCCACCGGTCCCTCCGACCACCACCAGAGGGTAGGTGGATTAAGTGTCTTGCCCAAAGACACAACAGCAGCATTCTCTGCCAGGAGCTGGACCCGGCTCTACCTCCTGAGCTACTGCTGCCCTTGGATGTTAAAAAAGTTTCCATTGAGCACATGACATCAGGATATTTGTAATTAAAGACAAGAGCTAAGAGATTCACATAAAGACACCTGACACACAACCTCACACATTTTAGTGTCCTTTGAGGTGTGTGTGTGTGTGTGTGTGTGTGTGTGTGTGTGTGTGTGTGTGTGGTGTGTGTGTGTGTGTGTGTGTGTGTGTGTGTGTGTGTGTGTGTGTGTGTGTGTGTGTGTGTGTGTTCAAAACCACAGGGAATCCTTCCAGCCACTTGGCTCATGGGTAAAGGTGTCACACACACCTACATCATAAAACACACATTACCTCCTGCTGCTGGGTCTGCTGAGTTTTGAGATGTAGCCTACCAACAACAAAACAACACAGGCGTGTACTTAGATAAGTCTGCTGAGTCTCACATTAAATATATCATATCTCACACCGAGACAGTAAACACAAAATTGCATGTTTTACATTTAAAAGTTGCTAGTTGAGATTCATTCATTCATTCATTCATTCATTCATTCTTTCATGTTTTTCAGCTTGTGTCAAACTTCAGTGATGCACAAGAGTAGGGCAGACCCTGGACAGGAAACCAGCACAGTGTCTGAAGTTTACAATCATCTGTCATTTTTCATGAACACAGGTTTTGCTACTTGATTGTTACTGTATTTGTCTGTGTTACAAATACAAAAAGCTGTTCTCACTCCTAAATCCTCCTAATGGCTGGAGAACATGGATAATTCAGAAATATGCAGATGCAGCGCCCTTGCTCCACCCCTGTTCATCACCACCAAGTAGACAGGGGGACACCAACCAACCAGGCTTATAACCATTTCTTCTCGGGTTCTCCCTGTTGTGAATCAATAATCAATCAATCAGATTTATTTATAAAGCGCTTTTCGAACAAAGTGCTTTACGAAATGACCCCAGATTCCCATAATGGGTTAAAAACATTAACAGACATGCAAGCACATGCACACGCACACGCACACACACACACACACACACACACACACACACACACACACACACACACACGCGCGCGCACACACACACACACAAGTAAAAATTATACTTGTAGCTTTCTTTGACTTCCTAACTTTTTGTTTGTGCACTGTAATTTGATTTTTTTATGCTGAGTCAGCCTTTTGTGTTTTATAATTCTGGTGTAAAGTTTTCATTTAACTTTCATGTATTTCTGTTTTGGCCCTTAATTCTGCCGCACCACTACACAAAAAATCTAAACGTTAAAACAGAGAATATAATATTTATTTAAACCCAAACGTGGTTTAAAGACTATCTAAAACATTTTAAAAACTCTTTCTGTGTTTCTTGCATATCCAGCTGTTTCCCCAACCTTTGCAGTGATTTTGAGACGTATTTTATTTTCACACCCACTTATTGTATAGCCCTGAGTTTTTCACCAGAAGGATGAAATGCCAGCCAATCCAATTTCTACTCGTCTTTATAAGTGAACCTTTGAGTCAAGCCCTCTCAGACTCAAAACAATAAAGAGAGTAAACATCAAGAACCAAACAAACAGGGCGAGAATCAAATAAGGCTCAGATCAATTTTTATTGGCATTTCTTTTCTGCAATTAGGAAAACGAGAATAACGGATATTGAAAATTCTCAAAGGTTTTCAGATTGCTTGAGGAGGAAAAAAAAGAAAGCATGTTTTAAACATCTAGCACACTTCCGAGTATTCACATTGTTGCTTCTTTTTTTTTTGTCTCTAAGGTAGAAATGCAAGAACATGACCCAGATGTTTATTTATCCAGGATGAACCTATTCAAGATTCAAAACATCTGTTGAGTTTTTGGCCAAAACAGGCAGGGTGTCTAGACTCATTATATAAAAGTACATAATAATAACAATAATAATAATAATAATAATAATAATAATAATAATAATAATGCAATGCAATCCAAAAGCACATTTTAAAACAGCATTAGAGCTGACCAAAGTGCTGAACAGCATAAAAACAAGCAACAAAAATAAGTTGAAGAGATTAATAAAACAAGTATAGGAAAATACACTAAAACAGCAATCATGACATACTGGTGAACATAATAAAGTCAATGATTGAAGGTGAGGATAAAATAATTAGAGGGGAGGGGCTTGTCTATCATGCAGAGGGAGAGTGTTCCACAGCTTAGAGGCAGCATGCGAAGAAGCACGCTCTCAGTAAGCTTTAATAATAACAATAATAATTATAATAATAATAATAATAATAATAATAATTTTAACAAATGTATTTTAGTTTTTTAAGCACTTTTCACACACATTCACACACTGCTTAGCCAGAGCTGCCCTAGGGCTGTCTGATGGAGGCGAGGCCATCAGCCTCTCCGACCATCACCAACTAAGGCAAGTTGGATGAGGTGTCTTCCCCAAGGACACAACAGCAGAGTACCCTGAAGGGAGCTGGGATTGATCCCGCCATCGTCTGATCACTGAGGCCTTGTCCACACGTAGCCGGTGCCAAAACGTAGATATTTTTCTACGTTTTGGCCTGTCATCCACACGAAAACGGATCTTTTTAAAAACTCCGGCCAAAGTGAAGATCTGCGTTTTCTACGTTTTGGGTGTCTGCGTGTGGACAGACAAAACCGGAGTTTTAAGGTCCGCAACGTCACTTTCCGCGACAAAAAAAATGCTGACATCACGTGTGCGACCTGTGTTTACACTAGCCGACAGCATGGATGCCCTCAGAGCTGCTGAGCTCTGTCACTACCCGGTCCATCAATAGTCCAAGCGCTTTTTGCTTGTTTGTTTTTGCAAGCGGAATTACTGCTCCTTGCGGAAGACCACAGACGAAGGACGAGGTTAAGAACGGGGGAAGTACTGCCGCCTACAGGTCTGGCATGTCCTTAACGACGTATTTATCCGGGTACGTGAGGACAGAGTTTGTTTTTAAAACGAGGTGGTGTGGATGCAAGTTTTTGGAGGGGCGGATATTTGTTTTAAAAAAAAACCCGGCTATGTGTGGACTAGGCCTAAGCAGTGCACATACAAGAAATAAAAAAGAGCAATATCAGCAATTAGATTAGTGTCTAATGTCAATAAATCATCATTATTAAATGTTGTCATAAAATCATATCAAACACCATTTTATATTATCTTCAGAAATGCTTAAATTACGTTTTAAAATGCCATCAATAAAATAAAATGAACACCATCATAAAATCCTCCCAACAAAGCAACCAGACAGACTTTCCATCCAAACCTTTCAGCTTTTTTTAATACAAAATGATCGATGAAAGCATCACACAAGTGGTGTGGGCCACTTGATTTTCATTCCGTGCATGTACTCTAACATAGGTTTTGTGATTAGAAACATCAGATTGCCACAGGTGTTTCAGTCATGCCTTTTAACTATGGAACATGAATGTGTGTTACACAACCTCATGCTAGCTATCAACAGAAAATTGTGAAGCATCGTTATTTTCATCCACAAAAGATCAAAAACCCATTTTGCTCAATTCAGGCTTGTGCTGCCCTCCAAGGCCTAAAGAATATCTGAAGTTCATAAGAAGAGCTTAACAACGACTACGTTATATGGAATGAATTAATGGGACTCATTGAAGTCTTGAATGCAGTTTTCAGTTATTTGTGTCTGCAAGACTGGTTGTACGACACTATGTGTTTTTAATCATGTAAATGTGATTATGAATATAAAAACACTGTGTAGATAGGGATTTTACATGAATACAGTGCGTCTGTGTGTGTGTGTGTGTGTGTGTGTGTGTGTGTGTGTGTGTGTGTGTGTGTGTGTGTGTGTGTGTGTGTGTGTGTGTGTGTGTATGTGTGTGTGTGTGTGTGTGTGTGTGTGTGTGTGTGTGTGTGTGTGTGTGTGTGTGTGTGTGTGTGTGTGTGTGTGAGTGACTACTTTTTTGTTGTTTTTTTTGTCCTGTCCAGCTGTGAAGCAAACAGAATTGATTTCTGAATGCTGGTAACAAGCCTTACAGATTTACTCTCAGGTGAAGCTCAAAGATTCTGCTTTTAGTGTCACACCTTATACTTAAAACTTTATTGTTATTGTTTTTGAATGCTTTTAATTCCGACCAGACACAGAGTCAGAGGTGAAAGAGAAAGGAAGAGACAAAAGGTGTGTGTGTGTGGGTGGGTGGGGGGTCCACAAAAATAATAATGAACAAGAGTCTGCTTACAGACCTGAAATAAAAAATGGGACACAACAATACAACAAGATCAAGCAATCACTGTGTCAACATTGTTTAACTGAACAATCACACGATAATAAATCACAGTGCACTAAGTTTCTCACCATAGCCTTAAGACCTGCGTTGGACGTGCCCAAGCCCATACTTTTGAGAGCACCATGTGAGCACCTGTGTGTGTACACGCGCTTGTTTATGTAAGGTTTATCTATAGGAGCGTCCAATAGAGTGTGTGAGGGGCCACAGATATGCCCCCTAAAGATGTGCAGGAGACGGAGGGTGCTCCAAGTCCCAGAGATCCGGGAGCTGCCCCAGAGCACAGGAACCCCAGGGAGACTGCGACCAGAAAAGACCCCGCCCCCCTCGAGAGGCGCAGAGGATCGCCCCGGGGGCCACAACCAGCAGCCGGCAGAGTCCCGGGAGATATCGGCGGCAAGCCCACAGGCCCGCCCGCAGCCTCCCACCCCCTAGCCGGCCGAGCCCGGCACCCAGGGGTGAACACCCCCGCCGGGGACCCAGCAGAGCCCAGGGACCCAGACCTCACCAGGCAGCCACCGGGATTGGTCAGTCAGACGCCAAAAATCTTAAACTCCCTGACTCGGGAGCCACGACCCAGGCAGACCAAGGCACCACACCCCACACCAGGTGTGGCAGGGGGAGGGGAGACGAAGGTCTATATCATCACAAGAAGTCCCAGGAGAAGGGAGGAGTCAAAGGCCCTCCTGACATATACAGTCATACACAAACACAGTCACACACTCCCTCCCTCATGCTCACACATGCACATACAACCAAAGACTTACAAAAATGCACGCCGGACACCCACTCATGCTCCCCATACACACCCTATTCACTCTGGTCCCGGTACTTCTGCACATGGGGTACAACCATCACCGGTTACCAGAGTTTGACCCTTTCTGCTGGGGTGCTGATGAGCAGGATCCCCCGCCCGACGCTGAGCACAGCAACCCACCACCCCAGACCCCAATCGGACAGCTGGATCTCCCTCCTAGCCTCCAGCCCCAGGAAGACAAGCGTGCGTGTGACTACTTAATTATAGTAGCAGAACAAGATGACAGATCCTAGACAATATTAATTCAATTTTAAAATTCCAATTGTAATATGTTAATACATAAATATTAAAACCCCACTTGTTTAGCTACACATGAGTTACGTGATTAATAAGCAGTTGTAATTAACTGCAGTGATGTGCAATGCTGTCAACTAGACTAAATTTCTACTGATTACAACAAAAAAATACTAATAATTAACCATTGTAAGTCAAGTCTCTTTATAAATATTGTTTCTGTTTTTTCCGCTTGTTGTTTGCAGGTCGTTTTCCAGCCAGTCAGACGAAAGTGAAGAATCCAGAGCCAGGTATCTGTATAGGCAGTGGGTAGGACTTGGGCTGACTGATGTCCGTATATCCAATCATACAGTTCTGCTCAGCCTTCCTGGTTCCAAACCCAACACCATCACTGACAAAGCTAGTCACCAGTGCTTCCTGGCCAGTGGCTTCCAGTGTGATCAGAGAAAACCCAGGGATGTGAAGAAGCAGCAGTTCTCCTATGCAGCCTATTCTGCAGCAGGCAGTGTACAGGTACTGTCCATGACTATGGCAAATTAATAGTATAACACTCTTTACAGGGCATACATTGCAATACTTGCAAAATCATGATTTCAACCCTCAGAGGAAACAACAACCTCCCACCCATTACATTTTTCATTTTTTAAGTATCAGTGATTGCTCAAGTTTGTCTAATTGTTCAAGCTGTTCTTTACCACATCTACGCTAAACAAACAAAAATAGTTTTCAGGAATATGCAAAAAATGTGTTTTGTCTTGAAGATCAAGTTTATCTGTTGCTCCACAACGAGTCCCAAATCCTCTCCTGTCAGTGTGCTTACGGAAACTCCAGAGAGCACGCTCTGACAAATCCTTAGTAATAATCAGAATCAGAATCAGAAAGAATTTTATTGCCAGCGCTCCAGCGATCCAGAGCATAGGAACTTGACTCCACAGTACCGCCTGACCAAGATTACACACACATATAGACAGGAAAGATACAGGCAGACCGCGAGAGCAGCCATGACGGCGCTCATTTCAGTAGATGAAGAGGGGATTACATGAGGAGAGTTCGGGGAGGGAAAAAAAGGCTTAACAGAGCTACACTGGCAGGGTGTAGCTCTACTATGCAAAAAAACACCTCTACATATAAGCACGAACGTCACAGTTCACAACGTGAGACCCGGTAGGTAGGGGGGAGGGGCTGGGACCCTGGTTTCCTTAGCAGAAGCAGCCTGTGTGGCGCTCGGCCAACTGAATCCACAGGTGGGAGGGAGGTCACGGGAAAGCACAGAGCACAGCGAGTGCCTCCAACTTGATGACCTCGGTGCGGAGACCACAATCTGAAGGCGGAAACTCCAGAGAGCACGCTCTGACAAATCCTTAGTAATAATAATAATAATAATAATAATAATAATAATAATAATAATAATAATAATAATATAATAATAATAATAAACAAACAATCTTTTATCTAGCGCATCTCAAGCTAAATTACAATGCGCTTCACAAGGACAACAATATAATATAATTAAATTTAATCACAAATAATATTAATTAATTAAAACGATTAAGAACATCGTTAAAATGGGAAGAGTAACAATTGTGATTACAAAAAACATGAAATCTATTCTGTAATGTCTGATTCCCATCGGATGTTTTAGCACCATTTATGTGACTCGGCTGTTTTTCCGCTGAAATAATTATTTATTAGATAAAATAATTTGTGGATGACGAACATCTGAGGACGACTGAGATCTTGGGATGTTGCGGTTCCCTCGTTCTACCACTAAATGCTGTTCCTACGCATGGTCTGAAATTTTCTTATGTTTAGTATCCACGCAGACATACAAAATGATGAATACCACACAGTGTGTAAATTAGTTCCTATGCACGATATAAGCACAGATCTGTTCGTAAGTACGGGTGATACATGAGGCCCCTTGTCTTTAAAGATAGTATAGAGCAATAACAACACTGCATCACATCAGGAGAAGTTCCATAATAAGTCATCCAGAACTACTCAGTAATATTCACGGTATGCCTCTGTTTGCCTAACAGCAATGCGACACTTCCGCTGCCTCTATTCGCTCTGTGGTTCTTTTGCCTTATCAAAACACAAGAGACTGACAGCTTGTCCAAAACACAGCGTGGGGCATTTATTTACACAACTCATCCATACATCACCAACAGCTCATGGGACAGCCTGCAGCCTGGTACTAAATGCCTCGGCTGGAATCCTTCTGCAAAGCCCTTCTCTCCCTCAACACGCAGCATCAGTTATACTGGTGTTCCTGGCGCTTCCTCCCACATTCCTTTGATTTCGGGAGATGATGGTGTGCTGTTTTTCACTTCCCAATATGGTCAAAGAAGTTAAGACTTACTGGAGGTTACATAAGTTGGACTGAACAACAGGATGTCAGATTGCACGTACACACAGAACACTGATTTTAGCTCCTACAGCTCTTCTTTCTTGAATAAAGAATGCAGCATTGATGTGTTACCGCCAAGTAACACAAGCCTGAAGGTGTTCCACCTTGTTGCAGAGTTGCTAATGCTAACGGTTAGCTGCTTCTAGCTGAGACTCGCTCTGCTCTCCCCTAGCTACGAAAACCAGCACAGCCTTCTGCAGTAGCAAGCCAAGATGGGTGTGTCCACGATAGCTTACGGTGTTAAGTAAAACTGTGTCTATTATGTTTCAGCAGCTAATGCAGGGATAGGGGTTGAATATGTTTTCTATATTTAGTATGCATATGCAACTCAGAGTGACCAATCATATTATGAAAAGAACATATATTAAACTTTCTCTTCGATAGGTGTACCTTTTGAGATTTATTCCTGATTTCAGACTCTCCCTTTGTGCTCATTGTACCATCCCTACAGCAACAATGTATTAAATTCAAGAGGTGCCCAATCCACTATCCAAAGTGTGTGCAAGGATCAGTGAGCAGTGATTTCAGTTAGGTTGAGCTGCAGCATGATGCAATGAAATCCATATAGAATTGAATAGAATAGACTTTATTGATCCCACAGTGGGGAACTTCACTTGTTACAGCAACACCAACACTTAACTCGTTCACTGCCAGCGTTTCCTGATAAGGAAAGCCCATCACTGCCAGCGTTTTTCAGTGTTTTCACAGGTTTTTTTAAGAGTGACAGAATGTTGAGCTCTAGGATGATGTCAACGCCAAAACTAACAAAACAAAAAGTAGACTCACCTCTTACATCAGGAAAAATCCGCCTGTTTCGAGCTTTATCCATTTCATAATCCTTTGTCGAATTGTGATCAGCAGAAGCTTTTCCGGTTCGCGCCTCACTTTTCTTTTTTTTTTTACAGCGGTGGCCCAAAACGATCTCCTAACACGTAGATTTTCTGCTTCCTGATCACATGATCTGTGACATATGCAGATGAAGATTGGCTTTAGAGCTGGGATGTTTGTTCTCACGGTGTGGGGGCTCGTTCCAGCACCCACACAGTAAAAAAAATGCAAATAACAACTTTAGTCGTCATTGGCAGAGAACGATTGGATTTAAAATGACGACTCTTGTCGTCAATAGCAGTGAATGAGTTAAGAGATTGATTTGAAGAAAAATAATAACAAAGGTACATGTGTATACACATAGGCAGTAAGCTGTTATTCTTAACTTCGGCCACTTAAAACCACAAATAAAAATGAAGAACTTGAGTTCTAGAACTATGCAGCATACTGTAAGGGACACAGACATCCTATGTAAGCATAAAGTAACTGAAAGGAATTTACAGTCATTTATTTCAACAAATAAATTACTTTCGTTACAGATATTCTGTTAGGAGACCAAAATGTGACTCCATTAAAAACCAACCAAGTCTTTAGGATGGTCCTTGGGTTTCTCTGGGGAAACCTAGTCCAGACAGGCTAGTTCACACTTATCACAAAAGAATGAATTGATTTTATGCATAAAGTAGCACCAGTAATCTCAAAAATGCAGAAACCATAAGAATCTTTTAAAAGATGGCTTTTGACTCATACTAGATGCATGGTTAATCTTCTCCACCATCCTTCAAAAGTGTGAAGGTTAGTGGAAATCATTATGCATGTAGACTGCCGTTGCCGAGCAGCAGACACTCACATACAAAGAAATAACCGTCACACTGTTTTTTAAGGGTTTTACTTCTCTGTATCCCAGGAACTGAGAAAGGGGTTGAAGGAGATGCTTGTTATTCCCTTGAGCCTCTACTCGGCCCGAGGGCAGATGAAAAGTTGGAGCAATTCTCTGAATACCAACCAAGTTTTCCGCCTCTCCTTGCTTTTCCTTCCCCCTTCGCTCTCCTTTCTCCGCTTCACTCGATCCATCCAGCTGTCTGCTTGTAGAAGTCTAACCAAAAGGAGGGTCACAGTCATCCACCTCCGCTTTATGTTTCAAGCTCCACTCTGTTTATTATGAAGTTTAATGGAACTTTCACAATTTTATGGGGCATTAGGATTAGATGCATTATGATGTTCATTTTGTAAATGGCATAATTCCTGCTTTTGGGAGTCTTTGTTTAGACACATACACATCTATCCACCATATGTAAAAGGAAGGGATGAAGAAAAAGAAAATATTTGCTTGCTCTGAGCTATAATGAAACAGTTTCATGTGAGGATTTTGTTTGCATATCTTCTAAAAACTAGCTCAGTGGCCTTGTGGTATGGGTGTCTGCCCTGAGACTGGGAGATCGTTGGTTCAAATCCATGGTTGGGTCATACCAAAGACTTTAAAAATGGGCTTCAGCCCCCCTAAAATAATCACCACCCCCCCTTTTTTTATTTTATTTTATTTTTTTAATGGCTGTTTCAATTATTGTGAGTGAAAACTAAATGGCATAGTAGCATTTGTTTTGGCATTAGAAATTGAAAATGTTTTTCAATTTGTTGTCTAGATGAATATACAAAGATTTTTTTAAGAGAGTGAGTGAGGAACAGGAGAGAGACCAGGTGGTTGATGCTGAGGAGATCTGCATGGTCAAGGTCAGTGATCTACAGAGAAAACAGGTTATGAGCATTTACCTGAGCACAAAGTTCCCAAGCAAAATTGAACAGTTTTCTAGTTAGAAGTGAACAGGTAAGAGACTTTGAAAAAAAAAACTATAATTATCATCTGACCTGCAACCTTATGTCAAGTTGTATCTGTATAGTTGGCTTTCTGTATTATAAGTTCTACTACTTGCTGGATATTTTTATCTATACTAGGGCTGCAACAACGAATCGATAAAATCGATGAAAATCGATTATTAAAAGCGTTGGCAACGAATGGCGTCATCGATTCGTTGCGTCGCACAACTCTTCCCAAGCGCGCCCCCCCTTCCCCCCCGCCCGCCCGCCGTTGCAGACCGGACCGGAGCAAGCCAGATCAGCGCCAGGGAGAGCCGGCAGGTGTTTGAAAAGGAAAATGGCAGACGCAGCGAGACCCAAAAAAGTTAAAACTTCTAAAGTTTGGGAGCATTTTCTGTTAAATCAGGCGAAGACATGCGTTACCTGCAACGTTTGTAAATCAGACTTGGCATGGCACGGCAGTACTACGGTAATGATGCAGCATCTGAAACGGAAGCATGTGGGAATCATCTGCGAGGAGGGAGAGAGCTCTATGTCCGGGTAAGTTAAAAACTTTTCAAAAGTGATTCACCCAAGCCCCGGATTATTACACAGGCTAGACATGCCCTAAGCTCGTAAAAAAAAGTCTATAAAATCGTAAGCGCGACGCTTATTAAAAAAACGGGGTGGAGGGGAATCTTCCCGTAGACTCGCGCTGCTGCGAACCGGTTCCGCCGTCACATTCCCGCAGAAACCGGTTGATTTGATCACACCGGGGCCAGACTACTAGCATGTGGTTTTACAACCACAATCCTCAGAAGCGAAAACGCTTTTAAAAGGGAGGGAGGAGTCCTAACTGTTGCTGCAGGCGTGTTGTGTGGGAGTGCAGTTATATACTGGTTAATGTATTTTTGGGTTCAGTTGCTTTCATGTGGCCTAATGTGTCAGGTTCGATGGGCTGAGCTGGAGTGTGGCTATGAGACCCAGGCGCGTAGAGACTGGTGTTGAATGGTGACTGTTATGTGGCAGAGTGAGAAGTTCTCTTCCTGTATGGTTTTAGTGTTTTTAGTTCTTAGAATGGGTTGGCGTCTGTCGTTAGATGATTGAGTGCCGGCTCAGCTGTGAGAGGTTCTTAAATAGTTTCAGCGGGATGACGTCACCGTGTTGCGTCGGTGACGGGGATGCTGGGAGATGGAGTGCAGCACCCTCCAGGCCCACGGAGGAGGTCAGGAGGAGGAGTTCATGACAATGTGAGTCTATTTGGGATCATTGGAAAGATCAGCAGCATTTCTTGATGTGACTTTATGGCAGTTGCCCAGGGCATCATCGCAAGGAGGATGGCATTCATTTACTTTTGTTTATTTGGTATTTTTTCAGTCATTTTTGGAAATAGTGATTAATTTTGATTAATTCACAGCCTGTTTGATTACATTTAAAAATTAGTCGTTTGACATCCCCAATTATAATAAATGTCTACAGATGAGATCAAACAAGACAGATGAGAATTGCCCTTAAGCTGTTTAACTTGGACCAAGCATTTTAGGTCACAGATAGGTGTAGCTTAGGGTCTCTGTCTATACACCTCATCCTCCCTTGCTCATCCCCTTCCAAAGTATTCTGCAGGCTTCATTTCTGGTTTTTCATTTTTTGAAAAATGAGGCAGAAAGAGGTGTTGTCTGGCGAACCGCATGGTACACATGGAAGGGGCTGGGTGGAGTCAACACTTTCTCACTTGCTATGCTAAAAGTTCATGTTGTGTCATAATAGGCTGACTTTATTCTTTATGATCTCCAGGGCAAAACAACAAACACTGAGCAGCTTGTTATTGTCAAGCAAATCATGCACACCTCAACATGCAGCTGTCATCACAAATAGCATCTTGAATATGCTGGTGACTGACATGAGGCCTCTCTCAATGGTGGAGGATGATGGTTTTATCGCCATGGTCCATACCTTGAATCCTGGTTATACCCTCCCATCCAGGACCCATTTCACCAAACTCATGGAGAGAAAATATGTGGACACATTGCAAAAGATTATGACTGTAATTAAATCAACAAGCAGCAAGCTTGCTCTTACAGCTGATGTCTGGACCAGCATTGCCACTGAAGCGTACCTTGGAATTACATGTCACTTCATCACAGAAGACTGGGAAATGCAGTCAATCTGCCTTACCACCAAACCACTGCAGGACAGACACACTGCATCCAACATTGCAGAGTGGTTAGAGGAGGCAGTAACCCGATTTGACATTCCTCTCAACAAAATCATTGCTCTAGTGCATGATAATGGTGCCAATGTTGTGGCTGCAGCAAACATCCTGGAGGAGAAACATGGGTGGTCCTCTGTCAGTTGTACTGGCCATACCTTACAACTTGTGATAAACTCTGCTTTGAAGAATCAAGCGATCGATAAAGCTGTTAGGGCGGCAAGATGTCTGGTTGAACACTTTAAGAGAAGTGAGCTTGCCACCACAAAGCTGAAAGAAAAACAGAAACAAATGGCCACACCTGAGCACAACCTAGTCCAAGATGTAAGCACACGGTGGAACAGCACATTTTATATGATCACCAGACTGCTTGAACAAAGGTGGCCCGTGACAGCAACACTGTCTGACAGCTCGGTCACACACAAGGACAAAAAGTATCTGGACCTGAAACCAGACCAGTGGAGCTTGCTTGAGGAGCTTTCGGAGGCTCTTAAGCCTTTTGAATGTGCCACTGTCTTTATGAGCGGGCAGACATACGCCACTATATCTGCAATACCTCCACTGGTGAAGGGGCTGTTGAGGTCCACTCTGAGTGCAGATTTTCAGTCAGCTGCACTGCAGGCTTTCAAGCTTACGACTGTGGAGCAGCTGCAAGAGCGATGGAAGTTTGAAACATCTTTTTCAGACACTGCACCAAACACAGTGGTTCTTGCAGCAGCCCTTGACCCAAGGTTCAGGAGACTGAAGTTTCTGTCACCACAGGAAATCTTTGATGCCCAGGGCAAAATCCAAGCAATGGCATTTAAAGAGAGAAGGGAGGTGGATATGCAGCAGCGAAGCAGTAGCAGGACCACATCTACCAGTGATGCAGCTTCTAAATCAACATCAGGAACTCTTCTTGACTCACTCCTTGACTCTGATGGTGATGAAGACAGTCCAGGGCAAGTGGAAACTAGTGATGATGAGAATGTTCGAGTGAGGAATGAGGTCAACAGTTACTTTGGAGAAAAGAACCTTGCAAAAGAAGAAAGTCCATTGAAGTGGTGGAAAGAGAACCAAGACAGATATCCCATGTTGGCCAGGCTAGCAAGGTCCTACTTGTCCATCCCAGGGACCTCAACTCCATCTGAGCGTCTGTTTTCTGCTGCTGGCAATATAGCCTCAAAGAAGCGAGCCAGTCTGAGTCAGGAGCATGTTGATATGCCTACATTTTTGCATTGCAATGCAACTTATTTGAAGCTGTAAGACAATTTAGGTGATAGCATGTTGTTTTTCTGTTATTGAACTGTTTTCTAATAATGTTATGTGTTTAATAAAGTGAAGGAAGGAGAGAAATAACGTTTCCCTAGCAGTTTTTAAAATTTCCGCATGTAATCCGATTAATCGATTAATCGTGTCGAGACCCCATCCGATTAATCGATTATCCAAATAATCGTTTGTTGCAGCCCTAATCTATACTGTTATTTTGTCTTGTAATTGTTAATTACATACTCCTTTATTCCATATCATATCAGTGTTATTCACAGTGTTGGTAGTAACGCCGTTTAAAATAACGGCGTTACTAACAGCGTTCTTTTTTAGGTAACGGAATAATCTAATTAATTACTTTTCCCACTGTTGCAATGCCGTTACCGTTACTGGGGACGGAAGCTTGTGCGTTACTATGTGCTTGTCGAACATTGAGCAACAGTGTGAGGCTTTCTGACCGCCACACTTCAGCTGCAGCCAGGGAGAGAAAGGTGTCGGTAACATACTTACAAACACGAAGATGATTGGCCGGGTGGGCGGAGACCCTCACTGTCTCAGTCGCTGCATGCTGTAGACCCAACAGAGCAGTGATGGGAATAACGCTGTTTAAAATAACCACGTCAATAAAAAAATATTTCTTTCTGTAACAAGCAAACTAATTAATTACCGTCTTCTTTTAACAAAACGTCGTTTCTGTTACTGATAAGAAAATGTGTGCGTTAAGCAGCGCGGTGTGTTGAAGCTGTCATCAGCTGATCAGGAGCTAAAGAGGTAGATGTTTTCATCCAAGCACTTCACGGCCCGTGAAGAACGAGGAAGACGTGATGAATATCTACGGCTGCAGACCCCAGCGAATCTGCGGGTCTGCAGCCGTGCCCTTCTTAGCGTGACAGCGGGACGTCCCGAAGGTCCGCTCACCTGTTCACCGCTCAGACGTCACGATCTCCTACCTTCCTAGTTCATCCAGCTGTAACCTGTTTCTGATCATGTCTTTCATCCCGCTGTAACACTGATGCATCAGTCTCAGACGTCATGGAGCTCAGGTGTTATTAGAACTACCTGTGTGTGTTTACCACCCAGCTTCAGCTCTTCTGTGGTTGGGTCTGACCCAAGTTAGTAAAGGTAAGTCCTCCTTCAGGCTTGTGCCTCTTCTAGTGTCATTTTAAAGGATTTTATTTATTTATTTAACCGTTACTAGATTACCAACAACAGAAATGCTTCTAAAAACACACAATTATGTGAAGCTGGAAAAATTAGACTACTGTGCAAAATTACATTCATTTCTGTAATTTAACTAGACTGAGAGACCATTTAAAGGCTCGGGAACCTTTACAGGTGTTTCTATTTGCAATTTTAAATTTTAGCTGATTGGGGTCTTGTTAAATATCACACAGTGACCTTTTAATAGTCTAGATTGGTGTAATGTTCCTGTTAGTAGTTCCTCTTGTTAAGTGCTAATTTATTTAAATTATTCAGGTTAATAAAAAACATTTGGACATTATGTTCCAGTCATGAGTCATTTATATTTCACTATTGTAGTAATTCTTGCATGCTTTAATGAAAAAAAGAACTAAGTAGTTATTTTTCTTGGTAATTAGTTACTTTTATAATCTTGTAACTCAGTTAGTAACTGAGTTACTTTTTTGACAAAGTAATCAGTAACGATAACTAATTACTTTTTTAAAGTAACGTTCCCAACACTGGTTATTCATATATTAAAACTGTCAACTGCACACTCATTTGGCAGAATAAAAGTTTGACAATTATTCATTTGTTCTTTATTGTCATATTTCAGTAACATTTATAATTGTAGCGTTATGGATTTATGCTCTTTTATGAAAGAGAAACCATGCTACGTATTAATTCGGAATATTAATTTTAATAAATCAATAACCAAATTTTATATTGTTCAGAAGACTCAAAGGTTGTTTTCATCCATAAACTGCCGATAATATCTGAGTGTCTGTGTTTCAGTTCAATGAGGAAACCAGTTTGACGTTTAAAAGTTTTAATTCTTCAAATTAAACTAATGATTTTGAAATTAACAAACAGGAAATACAATCAACATTAGTAACTTTGTGGGACAATCTCTTTAACAGTTGATATGCTGTTCTGGCTCAAATAGACCTTCTGATGAATTTATGAAGATTGAGAATGTTGTGATGGTGAGAGTGATATGAGCTGGGATGGGTGCGTGAGTGCATCTGATTTTGCTTCAGGAAGAACCAGGTGTCTGAGTGAAAAGTGATGGTTTGAATAAACTTAGGCTCTTAGTTGGAAAAGATGCATCAAAACGCTAAACACCGTGTTCTGTCTCACCGAATTCTTTTGGACCCTCTTTCGGATCCGGGGCGTCACCTTAGGATGTTTCATCCAGGGCACCTTGGCTGGCAGAAAAGACAAAGATGCGCTGCGACCCGGTCCAGAGTTGTCCTCGGTACACGTTGATGGTAAAGCGTTTTGTCGACGCGCTTTCTTAAGTTAATTCACTCAGAAATCAAAAGACTCGGTAATGAGTCTGCGTTAGAAGTTGCGATTCAGCTATTCTGCCTGGCGTGGCAGAAACAGCGTGAAAGGGGGGAAGAACGAGCCAACAGGCTCTGCCCCCCCTTTGGTTTTCAGGTCTGTTCTCTCTCGTTGTCCAACACGAACTGAATCATAAGACTGAAAACTTACCAAAAACCTTTCTCTTCTCAAAGCAAACGTGCGTCATCAAATGTGTCTGGAGTTTACTGTGAGCAGGTGTGTGTGGATGTGTGTGAATGTTTGTGCTTGAGTGTGTGTGAAGGTCAGTAACAAACATTCTCAACATTATTTAAGAATGGATTCATTAAACCATTATAATTACCCCAAAGCTAAATAGTCATTCATTTGATTAATCACATTTATAATGAGCAAAATGATAATGGTTACTTTAACATTAAAATCAAGAAAAAGAAGTTTAAACTTTATGTTTTGACTTGGTCTGGGTACAACTCATGTAAACACATCTTCTGGTAGACTGCAGGTGGTTGATGTTATGGTTTCCTCCCAGACTCGCTGGCGTTCAGGTCTTAATCTGTGGGTGAAAGTTCTCAGCGACCCAGCTTTGACACAGCTGAGTCCAACACCACCTTTGTGATAGAAAACCCATATTTCCTCACGTTACATACCCCCCCTTTTTGTGACGACATGGTGGTCAAGCACAGGCCACCTGCCGTTACAAACACAATAACGTGATGTACCCGTGAAGGTAGACATCCCAGATGAAGGCAGGAACGATGAAGCGTCTCCACAGGTCTCGTGTAGAAGGGAGTCTATCCTGATCAGATGATTAAGGCCAAAACTGTTGCAATCATTGTAAAGTAATCCACTTAGGAAATCTTGAAAGCAGAGCTATTTCAATAGCAGTTAATTTCATCAGCAATAATGCAAAGGTATGCAAAGGATAAGCAGCTCGTGTGCCACACGGAGCTGGGCAGATGAAGTATTCCTCAGGCGTAGTCCAGGCGAAGTCCAGTGACGACCTCGACCCATCTCGAATCACGACCGAAGCCCCATGCGACAGAAAACCAGTTGAAGGATGGTGAAGACGGCCCCTCTGATGGGATGTAGTCCATACGAGCTCGGAGAAGGAGACAAAGTGAGACAGCCCACACGACAGATAGCATTTGATGCAAAACAAAGAAATCAATCAAAACCTATCTATGGGTGCCTCTGGGAAAATGTGGGTGCCTTTTGTGAATTATCTAAAGAAGAAATGTTCTGCACCCTGTTCTACGTGTCATGTAAAAACGTGATGCAGAGAAAACACAAATAAAAGAAAGTAAATCCTAACTGATATGTGAAACTCAGCAGGCTGCACTAATTAAAGGCATGTATATAAAAGAAATAATAATCATGAAAATGAAAGGCAAATTGGCTTGTGGCCCTTTAAGGGAAATAGCAACAAAATAAAATTAACTTTGTAATCAAATATAAACATGCTACACAAAGCACTAATAAAAAGATAGAGATGTAAATCAGTTCTAAAAATGTAAATCAGTAGGTTAGTAATCCCTAAAGATGTGAGTTAGTAACAGGACCCTGGCTGGAGGCAGGTAACCTGAAAAAAAACCCAAAGGATATCACATTTGTTAAAAATTCATCCCACAAACGAGAGAATTTGTAACGGTCCACCAGTCAGTGGAAAAGAATCCGGTCAGAATAGTCGGTCAGAATAGAGTTTTGAATCTGGTATTGCGGACCCACAGAGACACGAGTTTGGACGTATCTGTGGGAGCAGGCTCATAAGCGATTTGGTTATCAAACTGTTTGTATCTTGTGTTACGAACCCACAGGGAAACTTGTTTGAATTTACCTGAGGGTCCCGTTTGGAACTGGAGCGAAGCTGATGGTTTAGCTGTTAGATCAGAACCTGATTTTACCTGCTCAAAGTTGGGTTGCAGCTTAACGGAGGCGACTTTGTTGTGATCAGAAATGGTAGTGAACTGGAAATGCGAAAATGATGCTCGCAAAGCGGGAGGAGGCTCCCCACCCCCCTTTTGTTTCTCAAACGTATGCCGTGTCTGTGAGACAGGAGAAGCATAACAAAGAACAGTTCTTAAGCTCTTAAAAGCGCTATTACCAAGAAGATGCACATTGTCACCTGAATCGTGCTGAAAGAGTAGGTGTTCAGATGTCCAAAGACCTGGAGGTGTTGGACTTGGAGGTTCTGAAAAGGAGTGATCCAAGGATGGTTGTGTCACGGGTGTCAAAGCAAACCTAGCCATGTTTAGAATCAGATACAGACATGATGCTAGCTTTAGGAACATGGTCTGTCCTGAAAACTGAAACCAAGAATACTTTATTCCCAAGAATGATGGAGGTTCCCACACTGAATCAGAAAAACCCGGTTTAACCAGAGTATTTACAGACTGACTAGAACTCCGCCCCGTAGAAGGTGCAGCACCTAACTCCGGGTCGGAGGTCAATGTTGTCAGCTGAATTGGTGGAAGGTCAGTGTCGATTTCTGCAATGACCCGCCCGCTCGGAGGAGGCGTTCCCCCGAACCGGTTGAAGTCCGCAACGGAAAACTCAGAGCCACTCAGCACCCCCCCTTTGTCAGGAGGGGCCCCGAGCAGAGCATCACTGCACGCACCTACACCTCCCGGGCCGGGTTGCCTTCCCGAGCCCGTGAGAGAGGTGTGCGCAGCAACCACCGAGCCACCTTTAATATCGCCACTGACCACAGGACTGCTGGAAACCGCAGGGTTTTCTGCGTCGTCGTGGTCACCTGTAAGAGAAATCACAGGAAAGAGAGCACAGAGGCCCGAGACTAAGTCACACCCCTGTGAAAGGAGAAAAGAATTGGCCACCGTATTAGCAGAGGTCACAAACTGAAAAGTGACAAGGTCATTCACATAAAGGTCAAGATGTCCGGGCACAAACCCCCCAAATGGCCTGGTAGCTCCGTCCGGAGACCACAAGTGTTTCACGGTGGCTGACGTTTCCATCACGCCCCGATAAAGAAGCTGGTTTGTGCATGAAGCGGACTGACTAGTAAAACGGACCTCTGACTGAAGCGGTGGATCACAGCCTGAAGATTGCACACCCATGCTGGAGAGATGTTCAGCCTCTAACATGGATGACAGAGGAGAAGCATTAGGAACCAAAGGGTTAAGCACAACCTGTTTGTCAGAGAGGTTAACCATAGGCTCAAGAGATTTATTCAGCTTAAAAGCAGCAGAGAAAGTGTTGTTTATTTCAAACCTTGATGTTGATGGTGGGTTTTTGACCCCCTGGAAGAAACAAAGGTAAAGAAAAAGCGTTATGACTGTAAACAGCATGTTGCTTGAATTCACGACATGAAGTGCAGACCAGAACCACCTCCGACCCAGTGCAGCTGGCACCGAACCGCAGCCACTGGTCCCCACTGTTCCCGACCGGCGGCACCCGCCTAAAACGGGCCCGTTCGGGCGGGCGGAGGGACCAGCGATGCTCGGCCGGTGAATTTCCTGCGTCTTGGCATGTTCTGGAAGCAGAACGTCAGAGAACCTTACATCAGGTGTAACAGTGCAAGAAAGATTTTGTCGTGTCTCGTCCATCTCCCATTAAGTTCAGAGCAACTCGCGTTTTTACCTTCTGAGCCGACGTAAAACTCCGGGCAGATTCCTTAATATGTCTCACACAACAAGGACTGACCGTAGCCTACTTAACTTTATGACACAGGGTAAAACAAGGAATTGTTGATAGAGAAATGAATACACACAACTTCACAAGATGGAAGAAAAAGGCATGGAACCGAGCAACGGAGGCTGTGAAAGCCGACCCGTTCACCGGTCCAAAATAAAAATAATAAAAAAAATAACAAACCCTACGCTGCCGTGTTGGTATCAGACGGACAAACATAGCAAAATGTAGATTCTACACACCGTAGCGATTTACAAGAATCACCGCCAATGCGGGTTTTGTGAGGACACAGACTGACTGTGCCAGAAATGATGACAATTTAACGGGACGCGTGCCCTATTTGTCTAACTGTGGCGCTAGCTTAGCTCCCCGGCCAGGCCTAGCGTTCTTTGTCTGTAGCGGCCAGACTGAAATTTCCCCGATTAACAAGTAGGCATCTCGCTCCACTTTTAATACGGACTTTAAAAAAAACGTACGCAATCTGAATGCAGTAACGCGTAACGGCTGTGCCTCGCTTTACGACGTTTACCGAGCAGTCAAGCTCCGGCAGGTGTCACCGAGCATTCCGTTTAAAAAGCGCACGCAATCTGAATGCAGTAGAAACTTCTTTCACAATAGCTCGCCCACAGTGTCAACACACTGAGACGAAAGGTGTCCGAGAATTCAGTCTCGGTTCTGAGGTTCGGAGAATATAGTGATAATTTTAGGAACTGAGGATAAGCTGCACGGTAGCTCACCCAGCGATGATCAGAGCGGAAACGGAGCGTTCCGACCTGAGGTTAGATTGGAGACGCGGCGGCGCGTCAAAATGGACAGAATTTAGTCAAAAGCACAACTCACACGTTCGCTCCGAAGGCGAAGATGGGACAAATCAAAGTTAGGTCTGTAATTTGCGGTCAATTTGAGATCGGAGATCTTCCCGGCCAAGTTTCCACCAGGACGACGCCTCGCGGAAGAGTGACTTCAACGGAACAATTTCCGGTTAATTTCAAAATAAGACATCAAAGTGAAACACAGAGAAAAGCGTTATTTGTAGCTTTTAGATGTAAGAAATCAGACATATCGCAGATATAGAAGACTGGATACGCTCGCCATTAAATGTAGCGTTATGGATTTATGCTCTTTTATGAAAGAGAAACCATGCTACGTATTAATTCGGAATATTAATTTTAATAAATCAATAACCAAATTTTATATTGTTCAGAAGACTCAAAGGTTGTTTTCATCCATAAACTGCCGATAATATCTGAGTGTCTGTGTTTCAGTTCAATGAGGAAACCAGTTTGACGTTTAAAAGTTTTAATTCTTCAAATTAAACTAATGATTTTGAAATTGACAAACAGGAAATACAATCAACATTAGTAACTTTGTGGGACAATCTCTTTAACAGTTGATATGCTGTTCTGGCTCAAATAGACCTTCTGATGAATTTATGAAGATTGAGAATGTTGTGATGGTGAGAGTGATATGAGCTGGGATGGGTGCGTGAGTGCATCTGATTTTGCTTCAGGAAGAACCAGGTGTCTGAGTGAAAAGTGATGGTTTGAATAAACTTAGGCTCTTAGTTGGAAAAGATGCATCAAAACGCTAAACACCGTGTTCTGTCTCACCGAATTCTTTTGGACCCTCTTTCGGATCCGGGGCGTCACCTTAGGATGTTTCATCCAGGGCACCTTGGCTGGCAGAAAAGACAAAGATGCGCTGCGACCCGGTCCAGAGTTGTCCTCGGTACACGTTGATGGTAAAGCGTTTTGTCGACGCGCTTTCTTAAGTTAATTCACTCAGAAATCAAAAGACTCGGTAATGAGTCTGCGTTAGAAGTTGCGATTCAGCTATTCTGCCTGGCGTGGCAGAAACAGCGTGAAAGGGGGGAAGAACGAGCCAACAGGCTCTGCCCCCCCTTTGGTTTTCAGGTCTGTTCTCTCTCGTTGTCCAACACGAACTGAATCATAAGACTGAAAACTTACCAAAAACCTTTCTCTTCTCAAAGCAAACGTGCGTCATCAAATGTGTCTGGAGTTTACTGTGAGCAGGTGTGTGTGGATGTGTGTGAATGTTTGTGCTTGAGTGTGTGTGAAGGTCAGTAACAAACATTCTCAACATTATTTAAGAATGGATTCATTAAACCATTATAATTACCCCAAAGCTAAATAGTCATTCATTTGATTAATCACATTTATAATGAGCAAAATGATAATGGTTACTTTAACATTAAAATCAAGAAAAAGAAGTTTAAACTTTATGTTTTGACTTGGTCTGGGTACAACTCATGTAAACACATCTTCTGGTAGACTGCAGGTGGTTGATGTTATGGTTTCCTCCCAGACTCGCTGGCGTTCAGGTCTTAATCTGTGGGTGAAAGTTCTCAGCGACCCAGCTTTGACACAGCTGAGTCCAACACCACCTTTGTGATAGAAAACCCATATTTCCTCACGTTACATAATTAAGCAAGTTGTAATTAAACAAATTAAATAAATGACTACAACATTTACCCCTGTTAAGTGCAGTAGACTGAAATGAATAGCTTTATTTGGAAATTTAACATATCTAATGTTTAATGGACTTATATAAAATCTTTTTTATAAAAAGAAGAGAGAAAATGCACAAAGGTAGGAAAGGAAAAGAAAGTTAAATGTTCTTCAGATAATGAATTAATTGACATAGTTTTTGCAGGGTGTGACAAAAAAATTTCAAGGTCAAGCTTCTGGGGCTAAGCCCCCCATCTCTCAATCCTAGTGACGTCCATGCACCCATCCATCCATTTTTGGCTGCTTATCCAGGGTCGGGTCGGTAGCCCCAGCTAGGGAGGCCCAAACTTCCCTCTCCACATCCATTTAGGCCAGCTCCTCTGGGAGAATCCTCCGAACCCCTCCCGACGACTGAGCTTTTCACCCTGTCTTTAAGGGAGAGCCCAGACACCCTTTGGAGAAAACTCATTTCATCCACTAGTATCCGCCATCTCATTCCTTTGGTCACTTCCCAAAGCTCGTGACCATAGGTGAGGGTCGGAACGTAGATCGACTGGTAAATCGAGAGCTTCGCCTTCCGGCAATTCTCACAGTTTTATTTGAATAATACCGTTGATGCTGTTGATATGTGGAGATAATTACCCTTTAAATGGTGGCGTTGTATTGGTGTTATCTGTGATGAAATAGAATAGAAGTTTGATATAAACCCAGGCAAAATCAGACCACAGTTTGAGTTGCTGGAAGACTTGTAAGAAAAAAGAAATACATCAGCAGCATCCCACGAGACATGAAGTACAGAAAATTCTAGTCCAGGGCACACACACCCAAGGATGTTATCCATCAAGTGAAGCGAGTCCCCAGCCTCCCAGCAGAGCTTTGAGATCACTTGGTCACTGCTGTTAGAAAAATAAAAAGCATGCAAGTCAGGCACATGATGAGACAGTGAAGAATGTGGGCCCAAGTAGGACCAGTTAGTAACTTAAAATTGCAATCTGGAACTTTTTTGATGTAGACTAACACAAAAAGCGAAGGCAGGCACTCACACACATTGAATTTTGTTCGTTTCACAAGTTTCTTGTACATTGCATATAAAGGATTAACCTTCTATATGGTGTTGTCTGTGATTTGTGCATTGTTTTGTCCTTGAAGACCTTCAGGATTGATTTGCTTGCATTTCCACAAATGTAGTTGATTTTTTCTGTAAAGATTTGTTAGCTCTGCATGTACTTTGCTTCTAACAATCTTCTAACAAGTTGTTAAAGCTGCAATAGCAAATTTGGAAAACAAATGAGCTGAATTCTGTTTTGTTTTTTATGCCTCTTAACAACATTCTAACATAGTATAGCTATAAATATATTATAGAGATAAAAAACAAACAAAAAAATGTAAGTTGTTCTTCCGCATTTATCTAAAAACCTCCACCAATAACACATTTCTGACCAAAAGCAACAATTGCACCATACGGCTGTCGGTCTCGCCGAACCAACGCACTTCCCTGGCTTCGCCATTTATCACGCACTCGCATATTTAGCAACAGAACACCACTGGTGTGAGAGGTTCACCGCTCAATAACATCAGAGAAGAAAAAAGTGTTGGCTGCTACCACTTCAACTTTAGGATAAACTACCAGAATCCCAAAAAGATAAATAACATTTGACGTCACGGACAACAAAAGACATTTGGACCTAGAAAACAGCGATTGGTCTTTTGCACTCTCTCAAATTCTCTGTCAATGCGGTTGTTTGGTTTTGGTGTGTGCAGATCCAGGGAAGATACCTGAGGGGAGGGTGAGTGATCTGTGACTGCATCTGCATTTAAAACCCAGCTTGTTTACGTGAATATGTCACTGTATGACATAGATCAGTGGTTCCCAACCTTTTTCCCAAGGGACCCCGTTTTTTACCAGTAAAATTTTTGACGACCCCCTCCCATTCTCTCTTCCAGTACAAACAGTATTAAGAAATGATAAAATTGTTCAAGCACATTTTAATATGCTTTGATTCAATAGATAACAGTAATAGTAGGCTCCAGTACAGAACAAAGTCATTAACAAAACCAAACAGAGCATAATGTGCTTGACAGTTTGTATTACTTTTCTGAACACATTGTTTCTTGTAAACACTGATAAATCAATCATTCCTTTCAATAAACGTTTGACACATAAAAGATACACTGAGCAAAATGTACTTAAATGTATATATTACTGTTTATACTAGATTATTTACTGTAAAGGCTGTGATTAATCAACCAGTCCTATCTTTAATGAACTTTTGACACTTGAAAATAAAACAGTGAGCTGAGCAAAATGTTCTTAAAAGTGTGTTACTTTTTCTGTGCTAATTATTTCCTGTCTTAATATCAGTAAACGTTTCACTCATGAAAAAAAATGTGAGCAAAATGTAGGCTATAAACAAGTAATAAATGAAGTTTTAACCCCTTAAAGTGGAGAGGTCCTGGCGACTCACTGAGAGGCTTTGGAGCCCCCTTGTGGGGGTCGGGACCCCCAGGTTAGGAACCACTGATATAGATGGTTCAAGCAGCTTCCTGTTGGTTTTGAGACATACTTCCCACAATAATTTTACAAACATAATTTAAAAAGGATAATCTTGTGACCTAAGGTAGCCTTGTATAAAGCTAACAAAGTCCAAAATTTAAGTTAGCTGGCAATGTGACAAGTTGCTATAACTTGTAAGAGAAAGTTAACTTTTTTGATGATTTTAATTATTTCTGGGATTGCAGAGACCTTTTCAGGGCAGATGGGATCCACCTGAGCAAGTCTGGAGTGAAACTTTTTATTTCAAACCTTTTGCACATCCTTTGTCTTTCTTCTGCTTGCCCCACTAAGGATGCCAAATGACAAGAGGAGCCGAATCAGGAAATCCTAACAGCCTGTCAGCTATCACAAATGAGAACATCTTGTTCATCATACCATGGACAACTGAAAAGATTCAAAAGAACAAGATAGCAAAACACAACATTTCTGTGAACACACTGAAGAGCCACATCAGCCAGATGAACATGTAAATGTTTACTCTCTGGCTGACATTGAGGAAATGGTCACTGTTGGAGCTGCAGTCCTGACTAGATAAATAGCTTGAGCCTCCCTCAGTCCTACTGATATCAGATTAGACCTTGGCACTGGCACCCATCTGAAAAGAGAACTGTTGGTCACCATCATAATTACAGAATCAAATCCTTAACTCTTGCTAATTTTTTAATTGTCTTTATAATTGCCTTTGTTGAATTTAACATTGCTCATTAACTACATCAGGTAAACAGCTGTTTTTGATTTAAAGTATTTTTGATGAAGGTTTTTCTATAAAATTCATCTTTTGACATGCAAGTTAAATTATATAAAACTGAGTTTAGAATTAAAAGCTGAATCAGAGCTGAAGTTGAGATAATGGTGCAATCTTCATTAAGTGCCTCACCATCACAGTCAAGAAGTTCACTGATGCCTTTCAACAAATATCCTGTTGGGGAAAGCTTCTGACTAATTCACCAGAGCTTTAGAATGTTCTGTCCTCTCTCTGTCGACTCTCTTCACCCTTTTCTCTGCTCTCCTAAATGTGTGTCCTAAATGAACTCCAATCACCACCCACTGCACATGGAATGGACCGTTTGGGAGGGTTTGAGATCACATTTTAAGATCATTTACCACATTTTGACTGAGTGCTTTGTCATCAGGATAGTGCCTTCTGGGCTCTACTGTCATAAACTTCAGTTTTGAGGTACAAGTTTAGCAAGAAAACAGAAAACAGTTAATTTATCAGGGTATCCGCGGGTCCTTAAAAAGTCTTAAATTTGGCTCCCTTAAACCTGCAGATACCCTGATTTATGCATGCATAAATTACGTGAAGGAAATAAAAAAAAAACAAGGGTATACACAACCTCACAGCTACTATGGTTAAAATTATAGATTACATTTAATTTAGTTTTCACATTTTACTTTTTATTCAATGCCAGCCATTTCCTGATCGGTGAAGCCCTTCGCTGCCAACGTTTCTCACCGTTTTTACTGTTTTTTTAAGAGTCACAGAACGTTGCGCGCTAGGATGATGTCAATGCCAAAACTACCAAAACAAGGCGGAGACTCACCTCTTACACCAGAAAGAATCTGCGCGTTTATAGCGTTATCCGTTCTTTCATAAACCATCGTGGAATTGTGATCGGCAGAAGCTTTTCCGGTTAGGGCCTCACTTTTTTTTACGGTAACGGCCCAAAACGATCTCGTAACATATGGATTTTCTGCGTCTCGGTCACGTGACGTGTGATGTATGTGGATGAAGATCGGCTTTAGAGCTGAGATGTTTGTTCTCACGGTGCGGGGGCTCGCTCCGACGCCCACACAGCCATAAAATGCAAATGAGTGAATGAGTTAAATAACTTGTTGTTTTCCTGGAGTTCTTTGTGGGACCAAATTTTCTTCACAGTAGGAAGATGATTGACCATATTCGCTGAAACCCAAGGTTCACCAGAACAAAGAGGCTGTCTCTAAGTTGGAATCATGTTTAAAGTGGGTTCAGATGTCTGCTTTCTAAATCAAATAAAAGATGTTTTGTAAAGCGCATCAATAAAATATAACTGGGTAATGAACAAAAACAAAAGGATTAAATGTCGGAGTGTGAATAAAGGGGAATCACTCAGGTATAAAAACGCAGGAGTTGGAATGGGATAGAAGACAAGCAGACACCAGACTGCTTTTTCCCTTATTAACCTTCCACAGGTGAAGGAGAGATTAATAAACCCCTCTATGGGTGAGGGACCTTGGGGCAATAGCCGACATCTCCAGTGAGACAGCATAAGAATTAGATGTATACGAGAGTTGGGGAACTTTATAAAGTGTTGGGATATTATAGATGAAGTGCTGCCCTTTATAAGATACTATATTTGGCCTCCTGCTGTCTGGGCCATGAAAATAAATGGGATCACCCCTTCATTTAGCACCTGATTCACAACCAGCACCTCAAAGTGGGAAGACCTGGATTCTAGATCAGGTTTTTCAGCTTCCACAAAGCATACCATTGCTTTTGGACCACAGGACCAAAAAAAATAAATAAATAAATAAATAAATCAGACAGATAGGGTCCACAAGGGATCCAGAAAGTGGAGCTTCTTTTCCTAAATTCTGTGGGAACCATCTTGAAAGGGTTAGTTAAATCAGTTGTAGATGTATGTGCAGTAAAGTCCTTCACTTGTGTGGTACAGCACTAGACTTAAATGAAAACTGAAAACAAAGATGACTAATAAAATAAAATGCAAAGACACAGATCTTTATTACTACTATGTATTGGTACAAATATTAAATATATCCCACATAGTATTTATAATGGTTTGGCCCAAACACACCCACTCATATCTGTCCTCATTATTTTCTCTTTTTTATTGAATGAGCGTAATTTACTCATTATTGTGTTTAATGTTTGTATTTGACTCCAGAGTAATGATCGGCGGGCTACCCAGAGACAACATGAATCATTACCTTAAAAAACACGTGTAAGAATCAGAAGAACGTATAAACTCCACATTAGGGTTGCTGGCATTAACCGGTTTGACTACTAACCCCCTGTTAATCCCCCGTAATGATCTCTCCAACAGCACCGATAAAAAAACAACATGCACGCAGCAGAAGCAGAGCCAGTGACAACAACCATCAGGACTGCTCCATTTCAACCAACCTGTGTGGGAATATTTTAGACATATTTGATACATTCCTACACACAGCTTCCTAGGTGGAAATGGTGCAGTCCTGGTGGTTGTTGTCACTGGCTCTGCATCTGCTGCGTGCTTGAGTTCAGTTTTACTTTTGTCAATGTCCGTGCGGGTTGCGCTATTGTCGTTTTGTTTTTTATTGGTCGTGTTGGAGACGTCTATGGGGGGGGGGGGGGGGGGGGGGGGGTTTGACAGTCAAACCTACCCCACATGAGGCCCCAGCTTAGAGACAAACCTACATGACCTACTTGTTGTCAGTGTAACTAATTAATCTGGGGCTACAGTTGTCCTCTTAAGCTTTGTTTTTTATTCAGTAGTTATGACCATATGACAAGCTGCTGGTCCATGAACAGATTCTATTAAAGCTGCTATACAAAATCTGCAGAACAAGCTAGCTTTTAAACACAAACACTGTCACAGAACTCTTCCTTAACCTATCATCCACGAGCCACGTCCGGCTGATACCGGAACCTGCACTGGCCGAGTAAATGAGAGTGCGGTTAACACATATCACTGTTTTCTAGGTCCAAACATCTTATGTTTGTGAATGGTGTTTTTGTTTTTGGGATTCTGGTAGTTTGTCCTAAAATTGAAGTGGTAGCAGCCGGCTGTTTCTCCTTCTCTGAGGTTATTGAGCGGAGAACCTCTCACACCAGTGGTTTTCTGTAGCTAAATACCCAAGTGTGTTACGAGCTGAGGACCCAGAGAAGTGTGGCGGTTCGACGAGACCGACAATCGGATGGTTTAACAGTTCTTTTCAGTCTAAAACATGTCATTAGTGGAGGTTTTTAGACAAATGCGAGAGAACCCCTTTATTTATTTATTTTTTTTACTTTTTTTTTAAATCTCCACATTACATTTATAAGTATTATGCTATGCTAGAATGTTGTTAGGAGGCATGGAAAAAAATGTTCAAACTAGCTTGTTTTGCTATTGTAGTTTTAACCTCCTTGGGCCCTGTGTCCACATAGGTGGGCATTGGCTCCTTGCACTTAAAATTTTTTTTATCATCTTCACCTTAGACCTTTTTATTATTTATTGACACATGATATTGTCTTTAATTTTTTTGTTGTTTTCTTTCTTTTTTATAGGAAATTTGACAATTGTTAAATTTAATTAAACTAAATTTAAATTTTCCTTTAATATTTGTAATTTTGTTTCCGTTAATGAGAGTAGACTACTCTGTAATAGTTAGATGTTTTTTTTTCTTTTAAATCACATCAAATACAGGCTCAAGTCTCAGGAGGTTAAGGACTCTCAAAGTTTTTGTTCCTCCTTAAAATGAAACCAAAGCATGTGATGAAAGTGACCTTAAAGGAAGCCTGAAAATACACTTTTAATTAGGATGAAAACACGCGTGTGATGTTTTATTTCATTTAGGTAAGAAAACGCTGAAACACCTTTAGTAATCAGATCTCAGTTTCTTCTAATGTTACAAGCACAATCTTAATTTTCTAGATTAATATCAAGAATGTGCGAATTAAAGGATACTGCATTAAAAAAGTGCCTTTCTCATTCTACCAACCACTCAAACGACTCTACACTACTGGTCACATTAATGAGCGCCTCGATGGCGGCTCTCGGGGTCTGCCTGTTTCTGTTGTGTTCTACATGTTTTGTGTGTGTAACCTTGGTCAGGCTGTGCTGCGGAGACAAATTTCTATGCTTCAGGATGCTGGGGCACTGACAATAAAGTTGATTCTGATTCTGATCCACTCACACACAGAACATAACTGACAGAAGACTGCTCTTCCTCCTGAGTCACAGCCACCCTTAGAGTTTGTAATTTCTTATTAAAATAGTTTCTACTTTCTTGTAAAATACCTGTAACAAAACCTGAGATCTTCCGTCTTTAAGAAATATTCCCAGTTGTTTCAGCAAAGATTGCATGTTCTTTTGTTTTTTTGTCTGTTTTAGTTTCTATTTCGGTGGCATCAGTCAGACATGTAAAATTCTTAATAGGCAGTAAAGAAAAACTTTCTTTAATATTCATGTGTTTAATTAGTCAAACTTCTAATGTGAGTTTCAACTCTTTTATAACGGATACGTTGTTTTTGAATGCATGAGTGTAGCTGTGGTTTATAAACTCGGTAAGTATTAATTTATGGGGCTAAACCCGTTTAACTCATCAAGATATATTACTCTGTTTATCACTGATAGAAAACTTCACCATGTTGTGCAAATTTCATAGAAGATTTAGAGTGTAGAAAAGTAAAAAAAAGAGAGAATGATTCTTATGGCTGCAGCCAGACAGATGACACTTCCATCGTTAATTTCATTACCTCACTAAAATGAAATGAAAGAATTAAAGCGGGGAGGAGGGAGGGATGGATTTAGTTCAAGCACCATTTCAGTGAATCAAGAGATTATTCTGTAATGCATTTTGCTGTGTCTTGTACTGTTCCTTGGCCTGGAAGTTAAATAGAAGACTTTTATGATGCAAATGCAGGCAGGAGTGATAAATCTCTCCCTCTCTCCTCTCCTGAGCTCCTCTGATGCAAAAAGATGTGCTCGTTCTCTTTGTCTCATTGGTGCAGTCATTCTCTACCACTTGCTCACTTTCTTTCTTCTGCAGCATCATGTTACCCTTACCCCCAGGCCACATGAAAAATGAATCACACTCAGGTGAGGCAGTGAGGGGGTGCTGGAGGGGAGGGGAGGTGGAGTGAGGTAAGAGGTGGACACATGAGAAAAAGAGAGAGGAAGAAAGAGTCCAAAAGGGAAGCAAATTACTTCACCTAGGTCACTAATATGGGAGAACAGCACACTGTAACAGACCCACAAGCTGGGGCAAATTTAAACATGTTTGCCCAACACTACAGGTAAGATTCTGTCATAGTCAATGACTAGCCAAACTAGCTAAAAACTGGCAGGATGTGGAAATCTCATATCCATTTCTGTCCAAATGGCATTTTAGAACCATTTCAGTCAGCTTTCCTGGCTGGACACAGCTCTGGAACTCCACTTTGAAGGATTTGAAATTATTTTAACATCTGATTCTGGTGAGACCGAGGTTCTGCAGCTGCTGGACTTAATATCTTTATCTGTCACTGTTGACCACCAGATCTTGTTGGATCACTTAGAGCACTGGGTGAAGCTCTCTGGTTCTGCTTTACAGTGGATTGTGTCCTATATCTCGGGTAGGACCTTTTCTGTTTGCATCAGTCCTTACTCATCAAGAGATGCTGAGGTAGGGGGTTCCGCAGGGGTCTCTTTTGGGACCCCTGCTGTTCTCGCTTTATATTCTTCCACTAGGACTGCTAAAACATGACCTTAGCTTCCATCTTACAGCTAATGATCGTCAGCTGTATTTGCCAGTTCAGCAGGGGTCTCGTGGTAACATACGGCAGTTGGTGGTTTGTTTGCAGGATGTGACTCTCTGGATGGCATCTTAATCTTCTGGCTATTAATAAGAACAAATCTGAAGTAATAGTCTTAACCTCAAATGACCACCAGGCCCATGGATTGGGCCTTTTAACGCTCATCCTCTTTGAGAAATCTGTAATTACAGATTTGGGTGCCAAATTAGACTCTGCTCTAAGATTTGATGTGCAGGTGAATTCAGTTGTTTGTGAGATAACTGGACAATAGAGAGCTCGTCCCCTCAGGGCCACCAATATCTGCTAAGTTTTTAGGCTGATTAGTGTCTCCTACTGAGAGTTTGTCTAGTTGATTTTCTTTGTCAGTTCCTCTTTTAGAATTTGTCTCGACATCGAGGCCCTATTGACGCGTTAACACTTAAATGCCTTTACTTGTGATCCAACAGCCTGGTACAACCCCGACCCGGCTCGTGCTCGCAGAGGCCTTACTTGCGTGGGGAGCCAGACTGGACTACTCTGAGTATGTCTGGTTCCTGGCTTACTTCTTGCTGGAATGGACCCAGTGGACTGTGCTGGCCAGGAGAAGTGTCTCCACACGATCCTGTCTCAGGGCCCCGCTGAACTGGCGGCAAGTGTATCGTAGAATTCTGATGCAGCAGATGTGCAGTTTCAGATCCAGAGATGCGGCACGAGCCTTGTTGATCCCAGCCGGCTTCTGGATTTAGGGATAAAGTTTAAGCCTGAGCAAGCTGAAGTTCCACTTATGAGAAAGGAACTATCACTTATGTAATTATCCGAGTAGTTTTAATAGATAAAATGAATCGCAGGAGACGAGGTGTGTCTTTTGGGTTCTAATAAAACAACCCTTTTAATAAATCAAGCAAGGAACTTTAACACAGTAAAAACAGCCAAAGGGCCACGGTGTAAGTAATACACAACAACAAAATAAATCCATATAAAATATATTTTGTGAGTTTTGTTATTTTATAAATTTTTTGGTTAATAAGAAGTAAAACATGAGATTATTAAATCAAGAAATATAAACAAAATGTAAAACTAAAATATATAATCTAAATATAAACAAAATGTAAAACTAAAATATATAATCTAAATCAAGCAAGAGTGTAAAAGTAAAATGTATTTGTAAATCAGGCAATCAAAATGTTAAGACATTTCTGTCTCAAAGCTCAAAACATTTAAACATAAATATTTAAAGATTAACTCAAAGCAATGTTAAGCAATTAAGATTAATAAGTAAAATGAACAAGTACATTGCAAATGATGGGAAGCTAAACTTTTTTAAGTAAAATTATTGTCTGAATTTAAGCAAATTTTAACAATTTACATCTACTACTGTTTGGTGGAGAAAATCCCCTGATGTGCCTTCGAGCGCTGCTAAATCTCCCATCTACCAGTTTTATCTCAGCATGTGAAGCGCTGCCACTTTATTTAAATTTGGCCTCTATCCTATCATTCATTCGTATACATACGGATATGCATACAAATAAATGCAGCACGTAAGGCGCTGATCCTTTATGCCTGTTTTGTTAAAAAAGAAAAAAAAAAATTTTTTAATTTATGTATGTATGCTTTTAAAGTCTAATAAAATAAGATAAATGGGGAAGTAATGTTTGCTTAAATGTAAATTAGTTGGAAACAATTATAGTGGAACTGTGTTTGGCAGTGGTAGGATCAGGACTATAAAAGGTGATGCACCAGCCGACGCCCAGTTTTAGTAATCAGACAATCACAGGTACCAAACCTTGGTCCATGTGAAGTACTTTTGCTTATGTGGCAAGCCTGTGTGGAGCTGGCAGAGTCTTAATTCAAGCAGCAGGAAGGCAGCTGGTAAGAGAGAAACTTAAGAAACTTTATTGCTGGAGTTGTTTTCTGGTTGGCTGTAGCTTAGCCACCGGCCTACTAGCATGGTGATGTGGCATGGCCATATTGTTTGACATCAATAGTTTGCACTGCAAAGCACTGTGTTTTAAGACTTTGTTAGCAACATTTGATAGACTTTGTCATCTGCTTTTGTAAATTTTAGATGGATTGAGCTAAAAGTTTAAAACCATTGATTAATTTAAAAAATAAATAAACATGTTTAAGATATTTGCACTGCATGGATTAGAGAATTAAAAGGTTGTTCAATTTTGTGTAAATTATTAAAACATTTGAATATTTAAATAGTTACAATAAAAAAACAATGATCTTGAAGTGTTGTACTATTTTGTTGGTTCTCAGTTAAGTATTTGTGCAATTTGAATTTAGTAAAATGTATAGTATGGGTTTGTCGTAACCATTTGCATTTAGATGTTTCTTGTTTGAATTGTTTGAGGTTTTTACCTGCACAAGACCAACCACAATCCTAAGCCTTCTACAAACAACAAAATAAAATGAAGACGACAAGGAATAGTTGTGTGGTCCTTGAGTAAAGCCCAGTCATATAAAGCTGCAAAGACTCTGCCATCCCTTTCAAGCGGGGATTCTACACAAGTTAAGGCAAGACTTGACAATGCCGTCAAGTGAAGATTACGCACATGCAGAATCAGAATCAGAAGTTTTTATTGCCTTATGTGTGCCAAGTCATAACATTAGGAAATTGCCTCGGTATTTTGGTGCAGAAGGTAAGATAGAAAAAAAATAATTAAGAGATAAGCAAATATAAGAACTAATAAAACACTCATGATAAAATTATTAATGTAAAAAGTGGCAATAATTAGAGAAGCAGCTCTCTACTCGGTGTAGGTACTAATCTGAGTATTTGTTGAATGGTTCAAGCACAGCATCGGGTCACGTGACTGGGACTAGGGCTGCAACAAACGATTATTTGGATAATCGATTAATCGGACGGGGTCTCGACACGATTAATCGATTAATCGGATTACAATGGGAAATTTTTAAAAACTGCTAGGGAAACGTTATTTCTCTCCTTCCTTCACTTTATTTAACACATTATTAGAAAACAGTTCGAATGCAGAAAAACAACATGCCATCACCTAAATTGTCTTATAAGGTGTATAGACAGAGACCCTAAGCTACATCTATCTGTGACCTAAAATGCTTGGTCCAAGTTAAACAGCTTAAGGGCAATTCTCATCTGTTTTGTTTGATCTCATCTGTTGACATTTATTTTAAATGTAATTAAACATAGGCTGTGAATTAATCAAAATTGATCACCATTTCCAAAAATGACTAAAAAATACCAAATAAAACAAAAAGAAATGAATGCCATCCTCCTTGCGATGATGCCCTGGGCAACTGCCATGAAGTCACATCAAGAAATGCTGCTGATCATTCCAATGATCCCAAATAGACTCACATTAGGCCACATGAAAGCAACTGAACCCAAAAATATATTAACCAGTATATAACTGCACTCTCACACAACACGCCTGCAGCAACAGTTAGGACTCCTCCCTCCCTTTTAAAAGCGTTTTTGCTTCCGAGGACATTGTGGTTGTAAAACCACATGTTAGTCTGGCCCCGGTGTGATCAACCAGTTTCTGCGGGAATGTGACGGCAGAACCAGGGCCAGATTAACACTTTGTTGTACCCTGGGCAACAATATTCAAGGGCTCCATCATCACGACCCAAGGATCACCATAATGTGGTCACATACAGAATATTTTACTGTGATATGCAGTAAATATACTCAATACTTGAATGCCTGACAACACGTAACCCGCCCAGAGTAACCTTTGACCCACCTCGTGTGGACTGACCAATGAGGAGAGGGTCTTAACTTGAGGCCCTCTCTTCATTGGTCAGTCTGCATGAGACTGACTCTCAACTGACGTTCAAAGTCATTGGCAGCGAAGCGTCTCTGTGCAGCGCAAAAGCCCGGGTGGACAGTTTGTTTAATATAGGGTGATCATATTTCCATTTCCAAACAAGAGGACAGGGAATCTGTGCCTATGACGTCACTCTATGGCAACGCCACACAAACCACGTTGGGACCCATTTTTTGTAAGAACTAAATTAATATCAGATTCTGCCAATAAAAGGGCTCTAAAACAATTCATATGTAAATATTTTGCATATTTAATGCAAAATCTAATTTTTATGCTTTAGTGCTGCAACAAGGTTTTATTAATAAGAAACTACCTTTTGTTTTAGTACAGCATCGGTACGCTTCCTGTGCACAGATTATTAAGGATGCTTGTTTCAGCTGTGAGATTAGACGATAGGATCAATGAAAAAATAAGTTGTCACACACTCCATGGAAACTTTCAGAGAATCCACAAATAGTGGCTTTCAAATGGTTTTGTTACTTTTTGCAAGTTTAGAAAAGAAGCAGATGAGACAGCATGTCTGATAATTTAGTTTTTCATCTGATAATATTAGAACATGTCAGTAATGTCTGAGGGGATTTTACTAACACTCCTGGAGAGGGTATGGATTACACAGAGGCTTCTGGGGAGCCCAGTTATGGAGGGGGGGGGGGGGGGGGGGGGGGGGCATTTTGCCTTGGCCCCCAAAATGTCTTGAAACGGCCCTGGGTGTGTGACTGAGTTTTGAAGGTGATCTGAATTGTATCAGATGTATAACTATGACATGTGTATAACTTATTGTTTTTTACTGGTAAAAACGTGTAGTGGAGATAAATCTACCTACATTTTACTTTGTTTTCTTGTTTTTATTTAACTATTTTCCTGTCCTGTCTGTCTCTCATCTTCCTGCATATCCTCATAATTCTCCAGAAAATCTGTTGCCTGGATTCTTACCTTTTCACCTCATCAGTTACTTTTGAGCAGGTCAAAGGGATCTCCTGACCGCAAAGCGCAGAGCGTGTTTTCGATGCTGCGTGAGGTGACATCACCACAGCAGAGGTGATGAGCTCCGCAGTAGCACGCTTCAGGCACAAATAAGACAGAAAATAGAGAACATGTGCAGACAAGAACGATCGTGTGCTAATTATAGTTTTTTGGTTGCGCCACTTTGAGAATGGACCGTGCGCTGGAAGCAGCTGCCTGGATCGCTGTGCAACAATGCGGAACCGGTTCGCAGCAGCGCAAGTCTGCAGGCTCTCCCTCGCGCTGATCTGCCGGTACCGGCTCTCTCTCGCGCTGATCTGACTTGCCCTGGTCTGTGCGCAACGGCGGGCGGGAAGGGGGGGGGGGGGGGGGCACTTTTGGAAGAGTTGTGCGACACAACGAATCGATGACGCAATTCGTTGCCAACGCTTTTAGTAATCGATTTTCATCGAATTTATCGATTCGTTGTTGCAGCCCTAACTGGGACCAATCAACTTGAGTGGGCTGCCCTAGGATTTTCATTCAAAAGTCCAACTGCAGAGGGGAAGAAACTGTTTTTGTGGCGAGAGGTTCTGGTCCGAATGGATCTGAGCCTTCTGCCAGATGCTGATCTCGTGGAAAACATTTTAAGGGCAGATGTCGTCTCCCCCGCTGTGGTTTTCAGGTGACAGCGGGGTGACGCACGTTTCATGCACTCCAAAGTGCTTCTAGCAGGTGGACCAGGGTTCAGCACCTGGTCCCATTGATATTGTATCTACCGTTTGACCATTGCGGTTTCCTGTACACATTAAGAGGGCCAGGGGAGCGTTCCTCAGGCGGCCCTCCCCACAGTTTGTCATTTTGTTTTTTTCAGTTGAGACGCTTAGTAAAGGTTAAACCGATCCTCACAAAACAGGAGCTGGAAATATTTATCATGTCTATACTGGACTATTGTAATTCCCTGTATGCCGGTTTTCAGCCGTCTTCACTGTCATGGCTGCAGCGGGTCCAAAATGTTGCTGCCAGATTCATCTCTGGAGCACAAAAATGGGAGCACGTTACTCTGCTTCTGACTGCCTTGAACTGGTTACCAGTGAAATATCACATTCTGCTCAAAATCCTGGTCTTTTTTTTAAAATCCCTGTCTGAGTCAGTGCCACCATATTTAGCCTCACTTTTGACCCGTTATGTTCCTTCCTACGCTCAGTTCAGACGGACCTGCTAGTGATTTCTTGGCCAAAATGCAAGTCAAGGGGTGATCATGTTTTTTTCAGTTAATGGTCCTTGGCTCTGGAACGAAGTCAAAGATAAAACATTTTAAAACTCAGCCCATTTTTACAGCCAGGGTAAAGCTTTCTTTTACATCAGTTTGCTGGTTTTATTAAACTCAGATGGGGTAAAGGCAGCTGGGAGGATTTATTGTCCCAGTCTGTGATAAAACAACTATTCAGCTAGCAGCTAGGGGTCAGTATTTTGGTTTCACTGACCTCTGCAGCCTATCCATTGGATGATTTTAACATTGGAATGGCACGGGTTTGAAGAAGTAACCTGTCAGAAAACCCACGCCAGTACTGGTGGTAGTTTAACCTTGAACTTGAGACAGTCATCTACACCTTCATCTGCTCACACTTAGACTACTGTAACTCTCTTTTCACGTGTCTGAGCAAAACCTCCCTGAACCGTCTACAGGTGGTTCAGAATGCCTGTGCTCGGCTTCTGACCAAGTCCTCCAAACACACCCACATCACCCCACTTCTCCTCCAGCTTCAGTGGCTGCCAGTCAACTTCAGGGTTAATTTCAAGATCCTGGTTCTGGTCTACAGGGCCTTACATGGACAAGCACCATCATACATTGGTGATCTTCTCAGTCCCTACACCCCCAGCAGGTCCCTGAGGTCCAGTGATCAAAGCCTACTGGTTGTGCAGCACCAGGCTAAAGGTCAAAGGTGACAGATCATTTGCTGCTGTGGCCCCCAGACTCTGGAACTCTGGAGGTCAGTGGACTCAGTGGTCTCCTTTAAAAAGCAGCTGAAGACTCACTTGTTCAAGCTGGCTTTTGTATGACCTTCTTCACCCCCTCTCTCCTTGTTCTGCTCTCCCCACCTATTCCACCTTCCTCAGGAACCACTGATTTCCCTCTTTCCTGTTCACTCTCTCTCTTTCTTAACATTTTTTTAATCACAATTGACTATTTTTTTGCTCATTTTAAATATATTTTTAACCATTTTCTAAATTATTTTTTATTTTTGTACATTTTTGTTTTTATGAAGCGCCTCGTGATTTTTATCTTGAGAGGCGCTATATAAATGATATTTTCTTCTTCTTCCTAACAGTCTGTGAAATCACAATCAAATTCTGGCTCGGTTTTTGAGAGCTCCTGAAGATAAAATCCAACCATTTCTGCCAATTAAACTCAGAAACTTCAGAAAAACTGGACAGAGATCATGAACCTCTCACAGACAAAACACCTTTTTTGGGTTCTGGGCATTATTTAAAGAGCAAGTCACCCCCAAATCAACTTGTTTTCTGATAAACTATACAAATGGGTGTCTACTCATGCTGTAGACATGTGTAGTCAATAATTTGGCATTTTAGTACATCTTAGTTAAAAATTTAATATTCTGCCCAAAACTGTCAGTACTGCACCATCTTCAGGTAAATACTCTGAACTGCATTTAAATTTAAATCTGCCATCGCTATTGGCTATGAAGTACACTATGATGTTCGCTGGTACAATATGATGTCACAATGTTGTTGTGAACCTGTGTGTGTGTGTGTTTTTGTTAGGGGCCCTGCCCTCTCGGTCTGTCAGGCAACAGCATTTGTTGCGTTTTTCAAACGGGAAGTGGAGGTGGAGTAAGACTCTGGTTGGGGGTGACTTGCTCTTTAAAATTCATACAAGAAAAGAAAGAAGTCACTTCTTTACAACTGTGGAGATTAAACTCCCTGCTAGCGAAACTGGGCATTAGTGTTTACCTGAATGGGGAGGAGTGGAACATGATGACACAAACCCGCCCCAGCTCGCTGACTGCATTAACTGGGCAGAGCGGAAGGGAAGCTGCTCTTGTAATAGGAAAATGCGTGGATGAACCCCCAAACCACTTTAGGGGTGTTTTTTTTCATGAGGAAATATTATAACATGGTCAAAAGCTCCTAAGAATGGAATGTGTATGGAATAGTCCGTTGAAAGCCAGATGTCATTCAGTTCAGATTTGCAACAATAGTCTACAAGGGGTTAATTATATTTCACTAAAATCAGAATGAACAGTCAATATAGGTTAAGGTCAACATGTGTTGTAATCTGGTGGGATTTTCTTTTGTAATAATGGTAAAGCCAAGGTTTTTGGAATTACAAGATGTCCAAAGAGCCCATTGGTGGCACATTTTTATCAATTGAACCTGGATAGTAATCACTTGTCCTTTTCTGAAAACTTTAGATAATAAAGCATCAACGTTGGAAATGCATTATTTCACTAGCAGTGTTTAAATGTGCATTCAATATAGAAAATGAATTACACTTAAAAGAAAATTAAACTTACACATGCAATTAGTTTCAGATTTCAATGTAATTTTAATTGTAAAAAAAAGATAGCTTTAAAGCAGGGGTGTCAAACATGCGGCCCGCGGGCCGGCTCCGGCCCGCAAGCGGGTTAAGTCCGGCCCGCGAGATGGTTGTGTAAACTTTGTATTTTCACTCTACATTGTAAAGTATGAAAATAAACGTATCTTTGTGAGCAAGTTTCCTCTGTAATGAGTATAAATAAAACAAAGCTGCGCTCAAGGCTCACACAAGAACTTGAATCACATCCTGAAGTTGGCCGCCACTCAGGATGTGACTTCTGATATTGATGTGCTGGTGAGAGCTAAAAGATGTAAAGTAAAATATATTTTAAGTGCTGCATGAAACTGATCTAGCCAAGTGATCTGTAAGCTCTTTGAATCACTAAGGAATGTATTTTTTATTTATTGATTTTTTAATTTTTTCAAATTTTCAAGTACACTTCAGGTGTTGTACTTGTACTATTTTGGATGTCCTCAGGCTCCAGCCTTGTTTTATATTGACTGTATTAAAACAAAGAAAACAATCTGAAGTTGTTTTTAATTTACCGGTGCGGCCCACTTGGGCCTAGATTTCTCGCAATGTGGCCCCTGAGCTAAAATGAGTTTGACACCCCTGCTTTAAAGGAAGCAAACATATAATACAATATGCATGTAATAAAAAATCCTTTTTTAGTGTCACATACCTTTTTTCAAGGCTCATTCAACTGATTTTAGTCATTGACCTTGTTATTTAGCCTTTAGTGATGGATTTTACACTGTTTATGCAGGTTTACAGCTCAGCAGTACTCGAGTGGTTTACTGCCCAGAATCCTGTGATGGAACAAATTCTTGAGTAGAATTTATGAACAATTTAGTAAACATGTTTCCTTAAGTAGCTCCTCTGTTTCTTCTCACAAGGGGGAAGTTGTAGATGTCCAGTATGGTAGTGTGGATGATTTGAAGAGAGCCAAAGAAAATCTCAACCTCACCAACCAGATTGCTGCAGTTAAGCTTGGACGAGCACCTTTATTATACAAGGTAAGATCAAATCACAGTACTTCAGCACTTGTCTGACAGCAGAACCACCTATTCTGAGATCTACCTTAAATACTAACCCTGCAGCTGGTAATATATTCCCCCAGACTGAGGAATAGTTATCCTTCATATCAAATAAAATAGTAACTTTTTGTGACTTGATTGATTTTGGGAGGGCTGTTGAGGACTTACATTCCAAAATAATTCTAGGTGTCTTCTTCTAAACATAAGCAACATGTTGAAACTGATATTTACACCAATGGTGCATGTTTTATATATGTTTTTAGCATGCATATGGCAGGCTAATTTTGCCATAAAAGTATTATACTTAACTCTGCAGATTAGCTGAGAAACAACACTGACTGATTAATTAGGCCTGTTTATACTTGGATGCATGCCAACTCTTTTCAAACAAGTTTTTTCCATCAATTAAGAAATGACAGGGACATTTTAAATTTCAATCCAGTTAATTAAAACATAAAGATCTAATTAGATGTTTATTACTCATAAATTTAGCTTCTTTTTCTATTCAGACAAAAGTAATTTAATTACACAAAGCTGAATTAAAAATTCCAAAAGGGCTTTGACATTAGTCAAAGGAATTTTTTTTAATAACGAAATGACAACCCTCTAATTATTTGCAATTTATTGTAATGAGTTAAACTTGTATACGTTTGGTAGACCTTTTAATATTATTGAGGATTTTATTCAAAAGCAAAGCCAAAGTCAAACTTTTAAATGTAAATCATGAAATATTAGCAGGTAAATAGATTTGTTTATTTGTTCATATCTTTTTTTTCACATATCTGAGTAGTTAATGTAAATAAACGTATGTCATTTCAATTTCTGTTTTAATAAAAAGTTCTGAGGGAAAGATCGAGCATGAAATCTACAGGCGGATTGGTGTTGCGTCTGCAGTGATGCGGGCATTGTACCAGTCTGTTGTGGTGAAGAGAGAGCTGAGCCAGAAGGCAAAGATCTCGATTTACCGATCGATCCACATTCCTACCATCGCCTGTGGTTATGAGCTTTGGGTAGTGACTGAAAGAATGAGATCATGAATACAAGCGGCTGAAATGAGTTTTCTTTGTGGGCTCTCCCTTTGAAATAAGGTGAGAAGCTTGGTCATCTGGGAGGGGCTCAGAGTAGACCAGCTGCTCATCCACTTCAAGAGGAGCCTGTTGAGTTGGCTCAGGCATCTAGTAAGGATGCCTCCTGGACGCCTCCCTGGTGAAGTTTTCCAGGCACATCCAACTGGGAGGAGGCATAAAAGTAGACCCAGGACATGTTGAAGGGACTATATCTCTCAGCTGGCCAGGGAACACATTTGGATTTCCCTGGAAGTTTACTGAGATGTGAAGCAAATCAGCCTCAGAGGTGGAGATTCACATCTCTACCACATCCAGGGCCTGTGAGATAAGTCAATTCAATTCAATTCAATTTTATTCATATAGCGCCAAATCATGACAAGAGTCGTCTCAAGGCACTTCACATAATAAACATTCCAATTCAGGTCAGTTCATTAAGCCAATCAGAAGTAATGTTTCCTATATAAGGAACCCAGCAAATTGCATCGAGTCACTGACACTAGTCAGCAATCCTCTTACTAAGCAAGCATAAAGCGACAGTGGAGAGAAAAACTCCCTTTTAACAGGAAGAAACCTCCAGAGAATCCTGGCTCAGTATAAGCAGCCATCCACCACGACTCACTTGGGGATCGAGAAGACAGAGCAGGAACGCACACAAGTCCTGCCGTATACTGTTCCTGGTATTCTCTGAACAGTTGAAATTATTAAAATGACTATAAAAAGTAAATGAAGGTCAACAACAGAAAAAGGGATCCCTGTAGGAGGGGTCAGACTGCTTCATTTGCATTTTAACCGTTAGACCTTTAAAACTCCGTTACATCAAACTGTCTCACAAGGGATCCTTCTAGCAAAGGCTGCTGACCCATTTCCCCCACCTTTACCTACAATTTGTGACAAATGTCTCAGATGTTCTGTATAATGGTGCCACAGGGCAGCAGTTAAGAGAAATGGTCACACTTTGCATAGAAGGAGGCAAGAACAATTGACGAGCCTTGAAATCTCACCAATGAGCCATTCTGGTCGCATGCACAGTGTTACCGCACCATCACATTCAACATCAACAAGATGCTTATGTTCCCCATCATAGTTTAACTCGTTCAGGTTAAATTATTTCAGGATAAAGATCAAAATAGTTCAGCGTTATTGTGCAGTATTTTAAATAATTAAATTGTATTAGTTCATTAAATTGCAGTTATCTATTATTTTACTAATAGATTCAATCAATAAATGTGTCATACTTTCTATAATATTCTTTTCTTTATGTTGATGTGTAGAGCATTGGTCTCCAGCTCCCGTCCTCAAGGCCGCTCTCCAGCATGTTTTAATTGTTTCCCTGTTTCAACACACCTACTTTTAATAAGTGAGTGATTAACAGGCTGAACAGGTGATTCAACCTTTCAATCAAATGTGTTGGAGCAGGGAAACAACTAAAACATTCCATGCTTTTGTTCTTTTTAAACACAGAAACAGTTTTGTTGACCTGTTTTGTAGCTACAGTTTCTAAACTAAAACATGTTGTTAGAAGTTGGAGATCCTGGCTGCAGAGATTTTGTCTGGACAGAGATCTCTGGGGTTTTTCTTGGGATCTGGTTTTTCCCCTGTCCCAGTTTGCTCAGCGCTCCAGTGACTACCTGCCCTGCTGAAGCCTGGATTTTCCACAACTCCTCTATTTAACCTTTCTGCCCCTTTGCTTATTCTTGAGCTTATCATGGTCCATATTTGTGTTTCTTGCTTGTGCTACAATCACTTTAGATCCCTACATCCATCACCGCTGCCTTGTTTGGTATTTTGTCGACCACATCTGTTTAGTAAACCATCCCGATCATCAGCCTGTGTCTGGAAGTCGCATCTTAGATCTGTGCTTCTCCACCTCCCACTCAGCAAAATCAAAAGTACATAATTTTGCATTATTTCACCCACTTGGCTTTGGTGGTCCAAGTACACTTTGTTAGCCTGTATCTTACACATTGCGCTCTTTCTAGTGTGATGGACCAATGTTGGGTACTGTCTGTTATGGTAGAGCCTAGTTTAGCTCTAATCTGATAGGGTTATGTTTGGTTTGGTAGAGCTCATGTTGGTTCCTGTCTGGTATAATTTAGTCATTCTTGGATCCTCCTCTCTGGTATGGTAGACCCCATCTTAGATGTGACAAAAGAGAGATTGAAATGCTGGAGTGAGAGTGTGCAAATCAAACTGTTCACCATGAATTCACGCAAGCTGGAAACAAAATGTTCATGTGTATTTTCCTGTGTATGTGACCCCAGTAGTAGCTGTGTCTGCTACAAACATCTATAATAATAAGAAAAAATGAACCTGCTTACTTTGCATGTGTGTGTGTGTGTGTGTGTGTGTGTGTGTGGTGGTGGTGGGGGGGGGGGGGGGCAGGTGCTGTGTCCCTTTTTTAGTGAAGGACTGAGTTGTGATTAGAGCAGGATGATCATGGATGGTGTCACATATTCAATGAAATAGTCGTCTACACTCATAAAAACAAGGACACGACATCTTTCAAGGACACTATGAAATACTGCTGTTCACTGACAAGCGCAGCACACTTTCCTCCCACACAGAAACATTTTAAAGCTGAGTAAACAAATATGATCACAATTTAATACCATACAAATGTCTTTATGATGACTAAATCCTTCAATAAGACAATTTCTGTGATAATAATAAATGCACTTTCTTTTTGTGATTGTTAGTTTCAATCATGCGAGTAGTTCACAGTTTAAAAGTGCAGTGGTTGTTTTTTTATTCTTGACAACAAATTGCCTGTTGAGTGCTCTTTGCACTCAACAGGCAAAGACAGCTCTTTGCTGACAAATCTATTTTTCATTTAAGCCAACTCAATCAACGAAAGTTCTGTCTGATTGTATACTTGAGGTCAAGCAATGGCTAGCTGATAACTTCCTCCATCTTCTGAAATCTGTGGTCCACACTTTCATCACCTCAAGGCTGGATTACTCCAACTCCTGCTTATACGGCATCAGTAAAGCAGCTCTTTCTAGACTTCAGCTGGTCCAGAATTCAGCAGCTAGGTTGCTGACTGGAGCTGACAGAAGACAACACATTTCACCAATTCTGAAATCTCTCCACTGGTTGCCCGTGCAGTTCAGGATAAACGTCAAAATTATGCTTCTGACTTACAAATCATTGAACCATCAAGCTCCTCCATATCTGTGTGAACTTGTCCATTACTACAACCCACCGCGTGCTCTCAGGTCCGAAGATAAGCTCCTCCTAGCTGTTCCCAATGCACGTTTAAAAAGCCGTGGAGAAAGGGCTTTCTCTGCCTGTGCACCGAAGCTGTGAAACGCATTACCACTGCTAGTGAGGCAAGCACCAACAGCTAGCATTTTTAAATCACGCTTGAAAACTCACTACTTCAACCTAGCTTATATCACATAATTATGAACCTCACTCACATCTGCATTGTTTAAAAATGGACTTCACAATATCAACTTCCGTATTATTGAGGTTCTTTTTAAAAATGTTTTTCTATTTTTTTTAATTCTCCCAATGTCATTGATTTTTAGCTGTTAAGTTTTGGGAATTTTGTTGTATTTCCTTTTTATCTTTTATCTGTGTTCGACATGTTTGTATAACGCCTGTTTAATTAACTACTATTTTTAGTGTACAGCGCCTTGTCTGGTTGTAATGCCTTGTGAATGCGCTTTATACATACAATTGGATTGGATTGGATTGGGTAGTTCTTCATCTTTATTTAGAAGGTGCACAATGAGATTTCACTTACAGGACAGGATGCAAGTAAACAAGCAACCATAAACATAGTTATCTTATTAAATAAAACAGTGTTTTACTCAAATTAAAGTCATAGAATGTCTTAAAGAAATGCCTTTTTTAAGTTCCATTGGTAAATTCTCCTCATCATTCACTAGTTTTCTAACCTTTGTTGAAAGTGTTTTTACTGAACCTTAATTTTAACATTTTGCAGATTTTGAACGTGTTGGGTTCAAACACAGACAGCTTTTTGTTTTTTATTTCATTTGTTAATGTTTAGAAATGGAGTAGTTCATCCAGGTGTTCCCATCATGATGGTTAGATATGCCTTATCAGTAGGAAATAAGTAAATATGCTTCTCATGTTCATTTCTTTATGTTTGAACCTTTTCACTGATTGTATCTTTGTTTTTGTAACCAGCTATCCCTGATTTCTGACTTTGGTTTTCGGGGTGCTCTTCTCTACATCGACCCTTGTGATACCCCCTCTGGCCAAAACATTTGGCATCAAGCCTTTAGAGTTACACTAAACCCTGGAGGAAACCCTGATATTGGTGAGTGATGTGTATTTTGTTTGTATAACTGTCTTAACACAGCACGAGCAAATGCTTTCAAAATCTACAGATGGTCTTATTCTTTGCTAACTTTGAGATGTTTTTTGGAGGAATTGGACCTTAATGCAGCCATTGCCTAACCTGTTCACATAGGAGCTATTTCCTTTTTAAAAGTTAATGAAAAATTGCTGTTGTTGTTGTTGCTGCTTCTGTAAAGATTACTTAATGTTTCAAGGTTACATCCAGCTTGATCAATACAGCACATTAGCTGTTGCTCACACAACCCAAAGTGACAAAGCAGTCGCATAAAAACACACCCAAAAATTTAAAAAAGTTTAAGTTACAAAGAAGGCAAATAAAGAAAAAATAAAATCATGAATTAAATGGCAGGTTGAGAGTTAAATGATACCTACAAAGTCTAATAATAAAACTACAGTAAAGCTTGATAAAGCAGAGCTGAAATAAACCATCAAATGGTTTGATTTATTATATTCCTTGAATCATGTTTTACTGATTGAGGCTTCATTAAATGTACACACCACAGTCTGAACACATTTTACTGGCACAGAATGTGTTAAGCTAGGTGCTGTGGAGGAAAATAGAGATTCCAGCAAAGATACAAACTATTGTAAAAGGCAGAAACGGTCCAAAGTCTAGGATCAAGTATGGATCAGTTGGCTAATGCTCATGCTAGCAGGTAGCGTGTTCACAATCAAGTGGGGTTCCGAAAAAACACTGATTGTGTAACTAAGTAAATGGTAAATGGCCTGTATTTGATATAGAGCCTTCTAGAATACTGGAACCCCCCAAGGTGCTTTACAACACAATCAGTCATTCACCCATTCACACACACATTCACACCCTGGTGGTGATGAGCTACAATGTAGCCACAGCTGCCCTGGGACACACTGACAGAGGCGAGTCTGCCGAACACAGGTACCACCGGCCCCTCCGACCACCACCAGCAGGCAAAGTGGGTTAAGTGTCTTGCCCAAGGACACAACGACAGCAGCAGGGGCAAGCATTTAACTCCTGTGCCACTGTTGCTCTCTAAGAATGCCTAAACTATGCATATGGAAGAAAAATCCCCACTATCCTGTTTATTTGGGTAGCAGTAGCCTCTGAGGTAGAACGGGTTGGCCTCATAATTGGAGGACAGCACGGTTGCTCCCGCCAGGAGTATTCTGCTGTTGTGTCCTTGGGCAAGACACTTCACCCGACTTGCCATCAGCTACCTGTTTGTTGTCGCGAGTCTGCTGAATACCAAGGAAAACAGGCGCAGTGGTGAAAAGACACCAAAACCCCATAAGTGTTAAGAGTCTCAGAGAATCTTAGAAGAATCTTCTCCAAACACAACATCCCAGTAAACTTTAAACCCAACAACACCCTCAGACAGAAACTGGTTCATCCAAAAGACAAAACACCCAAACAGAAGCGCAGTGGTGTTGTTTGTGCAGTCCAATGTAGTGAGGACTGTCCAGATCTTTACATTGGGGAAACTAAACAACAATTACACAAGAGCATGGCACAACACAGGACTTCTTCAGGTCAAGATCCTGCAGTCCACCTACACCTGAAGGACAAGGGACACACTTTTGAAAGTGACAAAGACACATTCTGGATAGAGAAGATAGATGGTTTGAGAGAGGAGTAAAGGAAGCTATCTATGTCAAATGGGAATAACCTACATGAAATAGAGGAGAACTACTTAGGTTTCACTTTTCCAGCACCTATCATGCAGCTCTGAATCTAATCCCAAACAGTTTTGTCTAGGTCACGCCTTCCTTCATCTAATCAACACAGCAACTACCCTTACAATATAGCCTAACGACTCCAAGGACTCATCAGAGGGTAGGGGGAAAGGTTATTCATAGATAGTTGCTGCTCGTTAAGCAACAACAGACAGCTACAGCTTATAAGCTTGACTCAAAGAGCAAAATTTTAAACTGGATAATTGCTCTGAAGTTGATTAGAAACCTGATTGCTGCTAAACCAAAATGATCTTAGTTTGATTTTGTGAAAAAGTTCATTTCTTAACACCCCCCCCCCCCCCCCCCCCACACACACACACACACACACAAAACTGTAATTCAGTTAAAATTGACTTTTCTAACCCACTGCCTACATCAATGTTGTTTAAACTGTAAGGACAATGGCCTAATGTTGATAAGGCTCAAAGCACGCCCTTGTGTCCTGGTGTTCTGCACCAACAGCCCGGTATCCTATTACCATTTTTTTAGCCTCTGTCTGGGATCCGAACACAACTGAACTAAAAAAAGGAAACACATCACCCGTGTGGTAATTATTGTCCCCCGCTTCTGTTCCCTGAATAACTAGCCTACATTTTACATCTTCCAAATGAGTAAAATTAAACCCTGGAGCTACAACTACACTTCATACAACACTGGTTTAAGGCCATGGTCTGATGAAAATAAGATATTCTTCTTTTCATTATTGATATAATCTACAAAAATGCATCAATTAATTTATGCAAATCTAGCTTTGTTCCTTCTTTAATCAGATTTATTCTCTAAAGTGTAATTAGAAATCTGCTCTGTATTTTCGTCTGAATGCCGTCCAGGTCTGAAACTAACTCACGTTTCTTACCTTGGTCTCAGTCAGAGGACATTGTATGTCTCTTGCTCTGTTTTACAGTATTTAAATCACCCTCCCAGGATAGATGTCCTCTTTGACCTCAGTCTTGTCCCCACTTCCTGTTTTTATGCCCGGTCTGGTCAATGGGGATGTGTCATTACCGCTCAAGTACCTTTAGTCCTTGTAACAGCCTTAGCACCACAGCGGCAAGACCTAGTAGAACCCGGCAGATGTCTGTAGCTGCTGTGTGAGCATGTGTGCGAGTGTGTATTGTGAGGTGTCTGTTGGAGTGTTTAAGTGGAAGAGAAAGACAGATGCTGGCTGCCCCATCAGATGGCTGGTTTCTCACCAATAGTAATGCTCTCAGGGCTACAGTGCTAATAGAGCTCACGAGAACAGAAAATGTGAAAGGACACCTCATTACTCATATCTGCCAGAAAAAAGCCTATACGGACTAGTGATATTCCTGAAAACATCAAGTAGACTGTAAATAGGAGAACCTAACTTGGAAGTGAAAAACAACCAGATTTAAGCTAGCGGCTAGCAGTTAGCATTTTGCTCCTCCAAACGGCCATGCTATCGGTCCAGCAACACTTACAAACTCATCTGTGTGAGCAAAATGTTTTGCGATTATGCCACCATTTTTTGTCAACCCATCATTCCAATGAAAATGGTCTTTTAGGAGCCTTTATGTGTTTTAAAAATGGGTTCTAGAGCAAACGGGTCTTTTGTAGACAAGGTTTGCTCTTGTATTTGCCAGAATCTTCTTTTACATTCTTTGCTTAAAATTTATACTCGGCTTGCGTCTTGTTTCTGGTTTTGGTATATTTTCATGGGCCGTAGCTACCGGAAAATTTTTGGGTGTTTTCTTGTCAAGGTGAAAATAATTTTAGAAACTGTGCCATATTAACAAGTGTATTTTCAGAAATGACCAGTTTTAGAAAAACGTTTGTCAGTGTGTGTGTGTGTGTAATTCGCTATATTCCTTGTTCTGCAGTGTAAAACCAAACAGCATCTCACTACACTGGTATGCTTAGCGCACATGCATTTTTTCTGCACGGAAGGAAATCCTCCTATAATATGTATGATACCTATAACTGAGAAAAAGAGTGTTATTATTAGACTTCTGGTCTTTGGAATGAAACATTTATTAACTCACAAAAGCAGCTGGAAATATGTCTCTAAAGACAAAAAAAATGAAGAAATGCTGCAATCTGTATTGTTTATTTTCAAAGTGAGGCTCGTATAGTATAAAATATTATTCTTTTTTAAATGTACAGCAGTAGCTCAGGAGGTAAAGCGAGTTGTCCAGTAATCAGAAGGTTGCAGGCTCAATCCCAGCTCTGACCAGAGAAATCTACTGTTGTGCCCGTGGGCAAAACACTTAACCCAGCTTGTCTTTTGATGGTGGTCCAAGGGACCGGTGGCAGGCCTCTCCTCTGTCAGTGCACCCAAGGGCAGCTGTGGCTACATCGTAGCTCATCCCACCAGCATGTGAATGTGTGTGTGGATGAGTGAATGGCTGATTGTTGTGAAGCGCTTTGGGGGGTTGTAGGCACTGTCCATTGTTAATGTGTTTTGGCCTCACTGTCATTATTGACAACTTGCTTTATGTTATTATTATTATTATTATTATTATTATTATTATTATTATTTATATGCACCTTAAACCTTGTCTAATTTTCCTCATGGTTCCTTTAAATGTATCTAGAAAACAATGAATTTTATTGTTTTTCAAATGAAACTTTGCTTATGACGATGTGCCCTAATAAACCTGTGGGTTTAAGAATAAACAGTAACAACCTAAAACCTGACCTGAAAGCCACATTTTAGTTAATTCCTGTTTATAGTTAGTTATTTGGTTAGGTGTGTGTTCACCTTTGTAGGAGAAAAGCACTATAAAAAAACTGCTGTCTCTGAAGGTAAAGAGTCTACAGTGTAATGCCTTCACAGTGTTTCCCCTAGGAATTTTTCCAGCTGTGGTGGTGGTGGTGGGGGTGGGGTGGGGGTGGTGGTGGTGGGGAGATTATGACATGTCTCACCTTTATGTTAATATTGTTTTATTTGATGCACTCCACTCTGAACTGCACTAATCCAGCAACTGCTGCATTTTAATAACTAGTATTAAAGGTGAATACACCAATATTTGCACAAGAATCATTTCATTTTTAAACTCTCAGTGACACACTTTTATTGGGGGGGGGGGGGGGGGGGGCATTTAATTTTTCTCGACCTTTGGAAAAACACCTCCTTTTGCCCCCTTTATTTGACTTTCTGCCCCCTTTATTTTGGTCTAAGATCAGGACTGGGCTGGCCCTATTAAAAACGTTCTACACCGCTGCTTAGTAGACTTAATGAAGTATTTTTAAGCCAGTATAAAAATGACTGAAACACAAATTTACATATTTGGCATTATTGACCAATATCTTTGATTTAATTTATTTGTTAAGAACATCAAGATGCATTACAGTGAACATTATAATAAAGTAAAATTATCATCTTGGTATATATTGCAGCCTGTTGGCTAAGAAATAATAATAAAAGTTGGGTAAATCCAGTCCTCCTCTGTCTTTCGTCTTCTGAAGCGTTTTTAAGCTAATTCGTGGAGGTTTATCCTGCCAAAGGAATTTAGTAATTGTGGAGTCCAGAGATTTAAACCAGTCAGCTGGTGGTTTGTTTGGGATCATCGAGAATAAGCAATTTATTCTGGGTAAGACCATCATTTTAATTGTAGCAACCCTCCCCATGAGTGAGAGGAAAAATAAAAACTACAGCAGCCATAGAGTCATGCTGATTTGGAAAACTTTCTCTTTCAGTCGTGAACACTTTACTGAGCGGTTAAAATCTCTGTTTCTGGGCTCAACGTCGAAAAATAGCTGAGTAAACTCGACGCTGAGTGTTTGTCCGAGACAGCGGAGCTGCAGACACCGACAAAAAACACAAAGGAGGGGACACTTAGGCTCTGCGCTAACATCGCAAAGCATCATGGGAGTTGTAGTCTTTGCGGCTCAATCGGCCAGCGGGAAATTTTAATATATTTTTGATATTTATCTCGCGGGCCACATAAAAATGCTCCGCGGGCCCTTGCGTCTGACACATGTGTTCTAAAGAAACATCAGAGCCTTGGTTACAAGACCATGTAAACCTTTTCTATGTGATTCAAACACAACTAAAACTGCAGTCAAAAGAGTGACCACAAATCCCTCATGTGAGTGTTTTTGCATTTATTTCACACATGTCATGACCTTTCAACCCGGCCCACAAATATTACTGAATCAAGAATAGAGAAAATGTATATTCTACTATTTTTATATGAAATTGGACAAACTTAAATCAGCATTTAATCAAAAATGATTACAAACTCATAGTCCTCAAGACGCAACATCTCTGTGAACTTTAAACTCAACAACAGTCTCAGACAGAAGTTAGTCCATCCAAAAGGCAAGACACCCAAATAGAAGCTTAGTGGCGTTTATGCAGTCCAAAGCAGCCAGGAGGACTGTCCAGATTGCTGCACAGGGGAAACCAAACAACTACACAGCACAGGAGGGCCAGCTCTTCAGGTCAAAACTCTGCACTTACACCCGAAGGACAAGAAACACACTGCTGAAGATGACAAAGTACACATTCTGGACAGAGAAGATCGATGGGTGGGGAGAGAGAGTAAAAGAAGCCCTATATGGCAAATGGAAAAAAACTACATTAAATAGAGGAGGAGGACTCAGGTTTCACCTCTCTACTACATATAATACATCTCTGAACCTAATCCTCAAACTGTTTCAGTCTAGGTCACACCCTTCTGCATCAATCAATACAACCACCACTGACAATGGAGGCAAACGACTCATCAGCGGGAGGGAGGAGGGATATGTCAAGCAGCAATAGACAGCTACAGTTCAAAAGAGTGACTCTCCCATATTCCAGCCAGAACTGACAAAGCTCCTCAGATGAGATGTGAAACGTCTTCAAGAAACTAAGGAAGTTCTGCCTTTATTTTAACCTCTTTGGATTACCATGACCTGGATGACTGAGAACCCTCACCACCATAGCTCTCATTCAACATTTATTTTTTATTATTTAATGTATATATGTGCTTACTGTATTTTAGAATTTTGATGTATTTTAGAAGAACATCCGGCCCTCATGGTGTCTGCTAGTTAGAAAGATAACAAAGATGAGTTTAAATATGCCTCAGTTCAGAGTTTATATCTCTGACACCATATTATTTCAAAAAATCACTTGCTTTCAGGTGAAATGTGAACCATTTATTTCAGGAAGACAGAGAAAAAGGGTTTTTTCCACAAGATATGAAAGTTGCTAAAGTTATTCCCATTTACAAAACAGGTGAAGGGCATCATTTTACAAACTATAGACCAGTGCCGATACTCTCCCATTTCTCTAAGATACTGGAAAAACTTTTCATTAAAATATTTGACAGTTTTGTGGAAAAATATGAATTACTGACGGATAGCCAATTTGGGTTCAGAAGCAACAGATCAACAGCTTTGGCACTGATAGATGTAACGGACTGTATGGATAATAAGAGATATGCAATCAGAGGGTTTTATTTAGATCTAAAAAGGTCTATTAAAAAATGGAAAGGCACAGGTTTGGGGGAATCGTTGGGGACTGGTTAAAAAGCTATGTAGGGAATAGGAAACAATATGTAACAAATAAATGAATATAAATCTGATTTGATGGATATGTTTATGTTGTTTATGTTTATGTATTTAGCAGATGCTTTTGTGCAAAGCGACTTACAAGTGATAATCGGCATGTTGCCCTTGAGGCTAACAACAACAATAACAACAACTTGACATCAATCATGGAGAGGAGGGAACAAGTGGATGGTAGAGAGGGGGGACGGGTGCAGAGAAGGTGCTAGTTAAGAAGATGCTCTCTGAAGAGCAGGGTCTTCAGGAGTTTCTTGAAAATTGAAAAGGAAGCCACAGTTCTGGTAGTGCTTGGTAGGTAATTCCACATTTGTGGAACGATGCAAGAGAATAGTCTGGATTGTCCTGAGCGTGGTGTAGGCACTGCTAGCCGACGATCCTGTGATGAGCGGAGCGGCCGGGCCGAGACGTAAGCCTTTGCAAGAGGATTCAGGTAGATGGGAGCCGTGCCGTCTCGGACTTTGTATGCTAGTGTTAGCAATTTGAATTTGATACGTGCTGCTAGCGGTAGCCAGTGGAGCTCAATCAACAGAGGGGTGACGTGTGCTCTTTTTGGCTGATTGAAGACCAGACGCGCCGCTGCGTTCTGGACCGATCCGTTCTGGATATAGCTTGTGGAGTACCTCAAGGTTCAGTACTGGGCCCTAAATTGTTTATTATGTACTTAAATGATATCAGCAGAGTATCAAAAATTTTAAAGTTTGTAATATTTGCAGGTGACACAAATATGCTGTGTTCAGATGTGGAATTGCCACAGGTTTTGGAGTTGATCACACAGGAATTGACTATATTAAAATAGTAGTTTGATATAAATAATCATTGAATCTAGATAAAACCAGATTTATGTTATTTGGAAACCGAAAGAAAAATATCAAAATAGAAATATGTGTGGACAATGTATATTTAGAAAGAGTAAATGAAATAAAATTTCTTGGTGTGATCATTGACCACAAGCTCTGTTGGAAGCCACACATTACTTATGTTCAGGGGAAAATGGCACAGGTCGTTGCCATCCTGGGGAAAGCAAGGGATATGCTGGATCAGAATGCACTGCAAATATTATACTGTGCTTTACTACTGCCATATATGAGTTACTGTGTAGCGGTCTGGGGAAACACATACAAAAGTAACAAACAAGCGATATCTATAATACAGAAAAAGGCCATTAGAATAATAAATAATGTGAGGTACAGGGACCATACAAATGCACTCTTTGTCAAAATGAAAGCTATTAAATTCCCAGATCTGGTGAAGCTGAAAACAGTAAGAGTAAGAAGTAAGTAGTAAGTAAGAAAGTAAGAAGTAAGAAATGAACTGCTTCCAAAAGAAATCTGTATATTGTTCAAAGAAAGAGAAGGTGGGTATAATTTGAGGGAAATAGAATTTAAAAATGCAAAGTGCTAGAACAACTTTAAAAACTATGTCAGTCGCAATTGCAGGAGTTAAATTATGGAACAGTCTAACAGAAGAAATAAAAGAAAGTAAAATCAAAAACCAGTTTAAAGTTAAATATAAAAACCTAATTTTAAATAAGTATAAGAATGAAGAAAAGAGGGTTAACCTAGGACGGTAATGTGGCTGGTTATGTTGTCATGCTTCTTTTTTGGTGTTTTTGGTTTGTTTTTTGTTTTTCCCATAAATGGTGAATCTGCAAATTTACACATTCTCAGTTTTTCATATGTTGTTTTGTTCTTTTGTTATATATATATATATATATATATATATATATATATATATATATATATATATATATATATATGTATATATATATATATATGTATATATATATATATATATATATATATATATATATATATATATGTGTGTGTGTGTGTGTGTGTGTGTGTGTGTGTGTGTGTGTGTGTGTGTATAATGTGTGTGTGTGTATTTTTTTGTCTCATATGTTGTTTGTTTAAATTAAGATTTAACGAAAATTAAATGAATAAGGGGTAAAAATTGGGGGTAGGGACAAATAAGTAAATACTTCTGCCTACTCCTTTTCAAACAAATAATGGAATGATATTTTGTAATGATATAAGTGTGAAATGTTTGAAATAAAAATGAACTGAACTGAACAATGCTGCTGTTTTCCAAGATGTTTGAAGAGCTTTGGTGTTTCACTCGTTATTGCTTGAAAAACTTTTAGTTTTTAGGCCCTTGTTGTTTTGGGAGCTTTAAAATGTACTCAGTGCGGCGGTGTCAACATATCCTTCCTTTCAAATAGAAAAAGAAGATACAAAAAGCTGTCAGCAGAGCTCCCTATTGGCATTGCTGCCAGAGGAAGAAATGTGGAGAGTCATGGAATAATGTTCCTCCAGACTTTCCCCACCCCCCTATGAATTGTTTGGACTTTGTTGCCTTCTTCTCTCCTCCCTCTCCACCTCCTTTTGTCAGACTGTTAATTTGACCACCCCATGTGTTGTCATCCACAGCCTGCTGTGATAGCTGCAGCAAACAAACCCTCTGACATTTCATACAACGTTCCCAGATCTGCTGTATACAAGGTTGTGTGTTCATGTCATTGTGAAGGTGTAGTTTGCCTGTGTGTGTGGGTATTCAGAAACAACCAGCCAAGTCTTTGCATGCATATGGAACTCAGTAGGGTGGTTTAAAGTTTTTCATGTTTTCTGTGTAATCTCTACATGTGTGTGAATGTTATTGGGCAGTATGGAAGGGGCGAGCTGCATGCAAGCCCATGCAGGATGTGCAGTTTTTACTTTGATGTTGTCAGCAGGTGTTTTCTGTCAGGCTAACTCCATGCTGTGCTAACATTAATCTGGTCTGATATGCATTACATGTTATTGAAACATTCATTTGTTTATGGAAGATGCCACAGCTTTGATATTTTCTATCTGACGCACACTGCTGTCTCAACTCTTGTAGCTAGACCAGTGCCAACCAAACTGAAAACATTGTCTTCATAAATACTAACAGTTTACTACTCACTCAACATGGCTCTATTAAATACCCGCTCTGTTAATAAGTCCTTCCTGCTTAAAATGATTTAATTCTCTCTAAAAACCTAGATTTTCTATTTCTGACTGAAGTTTGGCAGCAAACATCTAATTATTCTGGTCTGATTGAGCTCTGCCCGAGTAGTTATTCTTTCCTTAGCCAGCTCCGAGGTTCTGGCCATGGTGGAGGCCTAGCTGTTGTTTGCAGAGACCATGTTCCATGTAGCTCTACAACCTCTGGTCACTTTGCTTCCTTTGAACTGCAGCTGATAAAAGTTGGGCGTAAGGACCCGTTCTACTGTGCTGTGGTTTATCGTCCACCTGGTCCAAACAGTTCTTTCCTTCAGGAGTTTAGTGACTTTCTATCCTCCACTGTGAAGCTGTCCAGACTGGTGATTGTTGGTGACTTTAACATCCACGTTGATGGTCCCTCTGATCACTTTGCCATGAACTTCTCCAGCCTTATGGACTCCTTCAGCTTTACCAAGCATGTTTCTGGCCCCACACACACCAGGTGGCACACTCTAGACCTTGTTTTTACCCTGGGTCTAAATGCTGACAGTGTTTGTCCTGAGAACGTTTATATTTCAGATCACCATTGTGTTTTCTTTAACTTGTCAGTTTCTGTGTCCCCACCTCCTGCTCGCCATCTGGTTAGTTCTCATTTTCTTAACGGGAAAAATGCTCTGGAGTGGTTCTCCTCTTATCTCTCTGAGTGCTCCTTCTCTGTGGCCATCTCCAAGTTTAGGTCCTCCACCACCTCTCTTACCCATGGTGTCCCACAAGGTTCTGTGCTGGGGCCTCTGCTCTTCCTCCTCTATCTGCTTCCTCTTCAGCACATCCTGAGCTCCTTCAAAGGAATCTCCTACCATCTTTATGCAGATGACATAGCTGTACATCTCCTTTAAGCCCCATGAGATGTCTAAGCTGCAGCTGTTTTACTTCTGCTTAGACTCTTAAAACCTGGATGACTGGGAGCTTTCTACAGCTGAATGACGATAAAGCCTGATTTATGCTTCTCCGTCTGCGTCAGTGCGGAGACAGGCAGCGTCCTTGCGTAGGGCTCCGGCAGGCACGCAAGTACGTACGGAGTCGAGCCCACTTTTTTAAACATCCGTCGAACGAGACGGATTACGCAAGCTTGTGATTGGTCAGGACGCCGCTGTTGTTTACAGCGCCGCCATTGCAAAGAGAGCCGAGTTTAACTAGCGGCAGACACGGAGAAGCTTGAAGAATGCCTCGCGAAAAAACTCTAAAAATATGAACGTTTCATCCTCCCGTGACTGGAGGAGTGAAAAGATGCGCAGCAAGCGTTTTATTTGTGGACGGAAATGATAGGAAACGTAGGTTTAGAGGTGGGGAGCGCATGAATAGATGGAGGAGAATGAGAGACAAATATGTCCGTGTTAAAAGTCTCTTATATACACAAAAACACAATATAAACACACCATCTTGGACCGATACATGACAGGATACCACAGAACAGCGCTACGCCCTCTGTGGTCCTGCCGGGCAATTGCTTTGCAACACTCTCCAGGAGACGGAGAAGTAAAAGAGCAAAACGCTTCCGTCAATCCGTGCGTGTCTGTCCCTTGCGGAGCTGACGGAGAAGCATAAACCAGGCTTAAGACTGAGATCCTCATCTGTGCCCCAGACAAGTTGGTTCCCAAAGTCAAAGACTCTCTTAGTCACCTTGCTTCTCACACGAATCTTGGTGTGACCTTGACCCAGCTCTCACCCTGGATTCTCATGTCAGTTCTCTTGTTCGCTCTTCCTTCTTCCATCTCAGGAACATTGCTAAGCTGAGTCCCATTCTATCCCGCTCAGAACTTGAGACTGTTATCCACACCTTCATCTCCTCATGCTTAGACTACTGCAATTCTCTTTTCACGTGTCTGAGCAGAACCTCCCTGAACCGTCTACAGGTGGTTCAGAATGCCTGTGCTCAGCTTCTGACCAAGTCCTCCATGCACACCCACATCACCCCGCTTCTCCTCCAGCTTCACTGGCTGCCAGTCAACATCAGGGTTCATTTCAAGATCCTGGTTCTGGTCTTTAGGGCCTTACATGGACAAGCACCACCATACTTTGGTGATCTTCTCAGTCCCTACACTCCCAGCAGGTCCCTGAGGTCCAGTGACCAAAGCCTACTGGTTGTGCAGTGCACCAGGATAAAGACCAAAGGTGACAGATCATTTGCTGCTGTGGCCCCCAGACTCTGGAACTCTCTCCCCCTGAGCCTGAGATCAGTGGACTCAGTTGTCTCCTTTAAAAAGCAGCTGAAGACTCACTTGTTCAAGCTGGCTTTTGTGTGACCTTCTTCACCCTCTCCTTGTTCTGGTCTCCCTACCTATTCCATCTTCCTCAGGACCCACTGATTTCCCTCTTTCCTTTTCACTCTTTCTCTTTCTTTACGTTTTTCAATCACAATTGTCTATTTTTGCTCATTTTCTAAATAATTTTTTATATTTTACATTTTTTGTTTTTGTGAAGCGCCTTGTGATTTTTATTTTGAGAGGTGGTATAGAAAAGATCTTTTCTTCTTCTTCTTCAGTTGAAACCACTTTGGAAATGATTTAATCAACCCTACTGATTAAAACAAAAAAAAATTAAACTACAGTTGGGTGGAGCTATGGATAGTTGACCGTAGCTTTCTGAGGGAAAGTAAGCAGCTGGGTAGTGCTCAGACCAGAAGCTATCTTGTCTTTTTAAAAATCCAGCTGTGGAAATTAATTTTTTTCCAGTTGAGGTTTTAATACTTTTTTCCACGTCATTCAAAGAAAATTTGGCTCTGACCAGTGTCTTTAAAGAGAGACTAGGCAGTCTTGGCTTGCTTTTAGCACCCCCTAGTTTCCGTTTGTAGAACCGACAGCAAAACTTTTCTTCGCGCTGTGCGTCTGTCTTTTTAACACCTTAATCTATCAGCTGAAACGTCTTCCCAGCCTTCATTAGTGTCTACAGAAGAATTCATCACTAAATTAAACTAGTCAGTTTTGTTGATGATCTAAAACATGCAGGAAGCGTGCTGGAAGCATAAAGGGTCATGCCCATACTGGCTCAACAACATAATTTAAAAATATGAAAAAGTTGCAAAGGACAAAAGACAAAACTTTGGATCTCTGGCACAACCAAGTTTTAACTAAATCAAAGTGTTTGTATTATTAGAGTGAAATAAGTTTTTATTTTTTTCTGGATACAAGTGAAAATAACTGCAAAGGTGACACACAAATATTATTTGTTCATGTTTTCATGTACCACTGCTCCCTGTGTGTTGCCTTTGTGAGGGCTTTTTTAAACTAGCTGTGTGAATCTCAAATCCAGCAAGAGAGCTTACATTAACACTAAGATCTACAGTTAATTTTTTCAGGCACTGGAGTTAGAGCAGACTTCTGCGTAATTTTCCAGTCATTTTAAAAGTTCATTCTTCTTGAGCATTATTAGAGCTTAGATAATTTTATTTGGACACGACTCTTTCCCATTTAATAAAAAAAATAATACTTAAACCAAATGCAACACTCAGATAAGAGCAGAACTTGAGAAAACGATTCCCTGTTTTCATTTGACAATAAGAGAAAATAATTGGTTTTGAGTTTTTTCATCATCAGATGTTTTAATGTTTTTGCTGCTGGTTGTGAAGTGTTTTTCTCCGTCTGGTGATTGTGGATGTTATGAGTGTAGTTTGCTTTTGAAAGATTTTGTCAGAATTTTGCTGCTGCATTTAACAAATGAGAATAACAAGTCACCTATTTCTGACTGCTCTCTTTATGTGCTTTGTTTAATATTATTGGCCCATTTTATTGAGTTTTGTTGTAGTTGTGTTCACTTTTTCTTTCTCCCAATTTTCTTGATGTAGCCAGCGAATGCACCATTTGAAATTGGTGAATGATGACGGGAAAAATCTTTGCTTTACAGTGTTGTAATGAGAATCAAAAAGTTATCGTCAGTGTCTGACTGAGCTGATTTTGGCGAGGATTTGGCGCGGTGTTATGACGCAAGCGCGGAGTGACTATCACAGTTAATGTAGAAATCACAGTGCGCAACTCAAAAAGAAACAAGAGCTCGCTGCGGTTCCAGAATGACTTACAGAAAGTCGACAGTCGAAGTCAGGTAACCGACTGGCTTGTCTGGAAGGCTCTGGGCAAGGTTTGGTTGAAATGGTCAGAACATTCCCTGGAACGACTCGGAAAAATGACTGAGCCTCGAGCTATGATTCTGAATTCCTGAAGCAGTCCCGGTCTGGTGACGGTGACAGGAAGTTTGGTGGGGGGAATGATGGGAGGTGAAGTCTGGAGGTTGGCTTCTGGAGTACTGGGGCATGTTTGGGTCTGTGGTGGAGGGGTTTGGGGTGAATACGCTGGGAGTGGAGGTCCGGGGCCAGAATCGTGACAATTATTCATTTATTTTTGCTGTTTAGCATCTTGAACTCTTCGTTTAGAGTATGTATTTATATTGTTTGTGTCTAGTTGGCCCCAGCACCCATATACTGGAACAATGCTTTTGCAATGTTTTTCATGCTCCTTCATATATTTAATTTAACCCAGCAAACTCATGTGATTTGGACATCCCTTAGATGGAACATGTTTTAATTTTGTTCATGCTTGGTAATGCATTTCTTAATATTAAGCAGTGGTTAATGCTTTATTTAATAGTTATTTATGCTTACTAATCCACTAAGTAACATTAATAAAGGGACCCTGATTGTACAGTGTTGCTGAGAATAGTTTGTCTGATGTGATGTTTCCATAAGAGAGAGCTGCCTGTCCACTTTTCCTGAAAGGCATTGGAAAGCAGTGTCCTGGTTCTTTAGATACATTTTGACATTCTTTAAATGTGTGGAAAACATAAAAACGTTTTTAAATCTTATTTCTATTTATAATTGGTCACTCTGAGTTTTTCATGCAGGTTGATGATGAAAATAGTCTCCTGCACCTATCTCCTTCTTATAGAAAATAGATGGTGAAATGCTACGATTTGAAAACCCTGACAAATCTACCTCCATCTTTCACTTAAAGGTTGAATATGGAAAATGAACACCAAAGCAACATGTGTGGAGGTTGTAGTTGCAACAATGGAACAAGGTTTCCAGCCGTCAGTATACCAGGTTTGCTGCCGATACGTGAAATGTTTTTTTTGGGTCCATCTGTTGTAGACTTCACCTAAACTAACACTGGATTTAGATCTTTTATGGTCGCTCCCCTTCTGAGAAGGATAACATCTTCTGGGCTCAGAAGCAGCTGCTTGACCTGCCGAGTCCACCATTATCCACAGTGCCAGCCTCACTTCGCTGAGCAGACTGGCAATCTGCAATGTTGCCCTCTACTGGCTGGTAGATGTAAACATAAACCCAGTCCCATATTTGTCAAAATAAAAATTCAATCACTTTTTAATTGGATATATATATATATATATATATATATATATATATATATATATATATATATATATATATATATATATATATATAACCACCTCACATGTCTTTACTCCATAACATCAAGCTTTCTGACGCTGAGAGGGCGTGTTCTGAAGTTTTGTTAAAACCAAATCTCCGCAGCTGACAGTCAGTTCTTGAACCCACCAGAGGACGAGGGACGGCCACCCAAGTCTCTGCTAAGCTGTTCTGTCACGCCAATAGAATTGCTTCGAATAAACGCACCTGTAACCAGCTGACGCAAAAACTCCTTCAGAGTTAAGCCAGACGCAAGCTCAACACTGTGTACCCTGCGACAACTCTGGACCAGAGAGTCGGTTCCACTCGGATCTTCTCTACCTGACCGAGTACCCTGAGGCTGACAACATCCTCCTTTGATCTCCGGATCCACACAGAGGGTCGTCTGATGGGTGAGGTAGCACACAGATTGTGTCTGATGCTGTTTTCTCTAAGAAACAACTGAGTTAGCTGAAAAACAACGTTTCCCACCCAGAACGAGCTTCTCTCTCTGAAAGAAACCTTCTGAGATTCATTCACGCATCCAACCTCGCGCATTCCACCTTAGTTTTCCATCCTGACACAGGTTTGTTTAATTACAAGTTTTAATATCAAGCTGTTTCAAATTGTCAGTTACAAATTGTCATTTTTAAAAGTGTTAGTAATAAATTCTTAACTTTTTAAAACCCCGACTCTTCTTTGAAATGAAACACAGAATGGTGTATATTTTGGTTATTGAATAAGCAAATATTCCTTTAAACTTCTGATACAATAAATAAACTTTTGCTATTAAATTTAAATATCTTAAATTAAACATTAATCTTTGGATTAAAATATAGACCAAGACAGTTAGTGTATGAACTTCTATCGATTTCATTAATATCCTAGATATTTGTGCATAATATAAGTTCATATGCTAATGTCCGATCTTTTCTCAGGATCTAACCAATAGGGCTGGGCGGATCGATCTAAAATATCGATAGTATCGATCTAACATTGGGTTTTAGTATTTACTAAATACCTGCGTTATGGTATTGATTCTGTTTCTTCTAGCCTGGCAAGCCATGACGTACTCACCGCTACAGATGTCGGTCAATGGGCCAGTCCACCAAACTCTGTCAAAGAAGATACAAAACACATCCTTTTCCTAAATAAACGTTAGTACTTCTATCTGATCTTGACTCAAACAAAAGCTAAAGTCATATTAGTCCAAACCTGATGCCAAAGCCGTTTCAAATGAGCGGCTGACCGCCGACTAGTCACGTTTTTTGTTTTTTTGTTTTTTTCCAATAACATCCCGCCTACTTAGTGTTGAGATTGGCCCATGAAATCTATATAGCACCATGATTGGACCACTACAGAACGGCAGCCATCTTGATTTGTAGTTTACCTGGCTGATACCTGTGATTGGACCGTTTCGAGCGGCAGCCATGTTTGTTTGCAGGGACATCCCGCCTACCTCGCTAAAAGAGCACTGTGATTGGCCCAACGAACCAGTAAAACACTGTGATTGGAACGATACGGATGTTAGTCAACGGGGCAGTTCGCAGTTACATTGAAAAAAAAGTTAAACTGTGCACCAGCACGAGACAAGCACAGAACAGCAAAAAGCACTGTTGTGGCTGCGTGATGGCAAACCGAAAAAGGAGCGCCGTTTGGAGTTGTTTTACACAGCTTTATAGATTTCAAATAGAAAAAAATCTTGAGCTTGTTAACCATTTTAAACCATTTAGAGTTTCCTAATGAAAACTTTATTTGCCTGAAAATGTTCCCTGTATTGTATTATCATCGTACACATGATTTATTAAAGGAAAAATTACAAAATAATTAAGTCATCAATAAAACTTGAGTTTTCAGACAAGATTCTCATACTGATGATGAATAGGGGTAGGGTTACATCATCAGTATGACAATCTTGTCTGAAAACTCAAGTTTTATTGATCCTATTAATCTTAATAAATCCCACAAAACTAGATTCAATTCAAATTCAATTCAATTCAAAAATACTTTATTAATCCCAGAGGGAAATTGATTTGATGGTACTTGACTAGTAGTAAAAAGTATCGGTATTGGTATCAGCAACACTAGCCCCTGTATTTACTTGGTATCGGATTGATGCCAAATGTTGCAGTATCGTACAGCACTACTAACCAAACTGAAGCAGTGTTAAATCCTAGTATGTAGATTAACCACGCTACTATATATATATATATATATATATATATATATATATATATATATATATATATATATAATGTGTGTGTGTGGCAGTGTGAGCGTCATGTCACAGTGCCCTGATCATGTGCCCTTGCTACATGGCCAAGGGGATGTCCCTTTGGCTGACTGGTTTGCACCTATGACTCTCACCCAGGAGTCTGGGGATCAAATCCTGTCCGGGCCCTCGTTTCTCCACCTTACCATATATCTATATATAGCACTTTATTAAAATGTTCCACTTTTAATATTCATGGACTTGTCCATCTTGGCTTGCGATTGGTAATTTATGTTTACAATCCAGGGCAGGATAGTACCAGAATCAACAGTACCTGGAAGGGGAGGAGTGGGACAAGATGACACCAACCTATTCCATCCAGCCATTAGCAATAGCTTAGCAGAGCTGAAGAAAAGCTGAAGCTCAGAGAGACGAATGCATGTCTGAAGTCAAAAAGTGCTTTGGGGTGTTTTTGATGAGAAAATAACATAACATGGTGAAATACTCCAAAAGTGGGTTTTGCTGAGTTTTTGAAATGCATTTCCACAGTAAGTTTGGTGTCATATCACTATTAATGTGTATTTTTGTAGCTATGGGTTTCATTGATATTTCATTCTATTTAACCTCTCCTTGCAAAAACGTGAGCCCGCATAGTAGGGATGAGCGAGTACACCACTATCTGTATCTGGATTTGTTCAACCATCTAAATTATCTGTATCTGTACTCGGGGTGGGCGTGGCCTAACCCGGAAGTGAGTGTAGTTTAACCGGAAGTGGGTGTGATTTACATCAATACGTTATTTTTAAGTCTGATCAGAAGTTGCTATGTGTAGTGCTTATTTGAAAACTATTTACAGAGCAGCCTCAGAGTTGAGATTAAATGTTTTTGATGACAATAGTAAAGAAACTATTACAGAACAAGTTTTTCAATAAAATCAGAACATTAATATTTAAGTGCATGAATTAAGAGAGAGAGAGAAGAAAATATCTTTTCTATAGCGCCTCGCAAGATAAAAATCATGGGGCGCTTCACAAAAACAAACATGTAAAATAGAAAAAAGAATTTAGAAAATGATTAAAATATATTTAAAATGAGCAAAAAATAGACACTTGTGATTCAAAAGTGTAAAGAAAGAGAGAGAGTGAGTAAGAAAGAGGGAGTGGATCCTGAGGAAGAGGAGAGAAAGAGAGGGAAAAAACCCGACCGGAGCGGAAGCAGTGACTGACGCAGCACGAGCCGTTTTCAGCTCTGTCTTGTCAAATGCACCACGTACGTAACGAAAAAAGTAACTTTAAATAACTTAAAGTAACTTTAAAAAGAAGCAAACTGAAGAAAACATAGGGAGTACTGAAGAAACGTGAGCAACAGTGAAGCAAGCACAGAGAGATCCGTTACCGTCTATGTGTGTGCGTGGATGGACCGGACGTGGACTGAGCAGAGCTCCCGGCTGCAGTTTTGTGTGTAGGGAGGGGCGAGCGCTATATTTGACTGGCAAATCACAGAGCGTGAAGACCGTCAATTACCCAATGAGGATTTTCCTTCAGCACGATTACAGATATTTACACGTTTTACTTGTTTCATGCTCGTACTTGTCAAAAATGCTTTATCCGTACCAGATACTTGTTTCAGACGAGTATCCGGCTCATCGCAACCTCATAGCAAGCCCCACACACTTAAGATTGTTGAGTTTCAGCTACACCTTCAATGTAAAATGACCAACAGGTCAGCCAGAATACCTTGACCCTAGTCAATAATGTTGATATGTTAGCAAAGCTATTGAACACCTAAATTATTCAGAGACTGCATAGAAACTGGTTAAATTTTCTTTTTACAAAATTAATTAAAATTTTCAAGAACAAATAATCAGGATTGCAACTTGATTAGCCTGCAAGGTTATAAGCTCAAACTCATAGTTTTGAATCAAATCAACCTCTACTTTATGTTTGACCTTAGTCAAAATGAAACCAAACTTGTATTTGAGTTCTGAACAGGAAATTGGTTTGCAGATTTTTTAATAGACATAATTTTCACACTCAGTAGAGAGTAGGACTATGTTGGATTTATTACAATTAATTGGCTGTTTAGCTCGACACAACGGACCGGTTTAACATGGGAGCAGCAGCTGTAGTATTAGCATGAGCTGAATTATGCATGGGGGTTAAGGCTCCTCAAATATTTTTCTTATAATTTATTAATGCCTGCTTGAGATAAGAATGAATAAGTTCTCTGGTAAGGATACCACCCAGTGACAAAACCACAATATTCATGATAGTGTTGTGTTGTTGCATGTGTATGTTTTACGTGGTGATGATGATGTATGAACAAAATAAGTAATTGTTGATTTTCTTTTAAACTAAACCTTTGTGAATGATTTGATGCGGAAAGGAAAATTAATATATCATCAATTACAAAAACAGATAGTGTCAGAAGACGATTATGTTCAAAACAAGTCCAACTGTTTGGTTTAGAAAGAGGAAGCTGTGATTCAGATAGCCAAAATGCTCAAAATCACTGTCATTTTCTTCTAAATACCAAGAGGTGATGTTGTAGTGGCTCAACCTGTATCTTATTTTTTATTAAAATGGAGATGGTTCAAAGGTCAATAACAGGGGTACATATAGAAACACGAGATCCACAGTTGTTGTTGTTATGAAGGTCATTTTTTTTCTAATCACGGGGTTATGTGAGCTTCATCATCTTTGCCCACACAAGTTCCAGGTTAGTTTGACATTTTGATGTCAACTTCAGAGACCCCTTTAAATTCTTAGTAGGGATGAGCCGGGTACTCATTTCAGACGAGTATCCAGTACAGATAAAGCATTTTTGACGAATACGAGCATGAAACGAGTAAAGCTGTAAATATCTGTAATCGTGCAGAAGGAAAATCCTCATTGGGTAACTGACTGTCTTCACGCTCTGTGATTGGCCAATCACATAGAGCGCCCGCCCCTCCCTACACACAAAACTCTCTAGCCAGCCGGGAGCGCAGTCCGTCCGGCTCATCCACGCACACACACAGACAGTAACGGATCTCGCTGTGATTGCTTCACTGTTGCTCACGTTTCTTCAGTTTTCCCTAGGTTTTCTTCAGCTCACCTCTTTTTCGGTTGAATATTTAAAGTTACTTTTTTCGTAACTTACATGGTGCATTTGACAAGACAGAGCTGACATGCTGTGTTACTGCCTCCGCTCCGGTCGGGTTTTTTATTTTTTTTTAACTCCCTCTCTCTCCCTCTCATCCTCTCTCTATCTCTCTCTCAAACACACACACCTTAATCAACATTGTTTTGTTTAACTTTGTGTGGGAAAATGCCAAGAACGTTAAGAAAAATCAGTTTAATCAAATTAAAATTCAAAAATATATATAAAGTTGTGTCTGGTTCTAGTATTTCATATTTCCTAGTTCCTACAGCATGAGTTCAGATGTATTACTTCATGCACTTAAATATTAATGTTCTGATTTTATTGAAACACTTGTTCTGTAATAGTTTCTTTACTATTGTGATCAAAAATATTTAATCTCAATTCTGAGCCTGCTCTGTAAATAGTTTTGACCCCCCCCCCCCCCCCACACACACACACACACACACACACACTTTTTCCAACGTCAAGTTTTGACCCCTGCACTTTTTAACCATTCAAAAACAATATTATGCTATATTCAATTGACACTGGTTGAGCTCTAGGACCAAGCAGAGAACAACCGTTTGTGTTGAAGCCTGTTTCCCATTAGAACATACTGTAAAGATACCCCCCCCCCCTCCACTTCTAAAGTGAAAATTACGTCTATCATCCCACCCACCAAACAGACAGAGCACTTTCATTGGCCAGCCATCTAAGTGGCCGGGGCTATGGAGGTTCCCATAGATCGTGTCTAGACTGACAAACAGAACAACATAGTTTGTTTCTACTACTGTTCATCTATTTTCCTAGGTTAAAAGCCTCATACATGCAGTCTCTGAAATAAAAAGTGAGGAGCTTATACCTATAGTCAGTTGAGCTATAATTCTACATTTTAATCATGATTGTCAATCATGTCGATGGGGAGATTGTATGCAGCTCACTGAGCCAACATTTGCATGGCACATTATCCTCTCATGTTGTCACATCAGTTAAATCTGCTCCTTGTACCGAGTGCAATCTTAAAATCATCCTTTTAAAATGTAAATGCCAATGCATGCACCTGGTATCATGTCGGAAAGATAGACAGGTACTTCCTGTTTGTAATTTCTGTCACTCCAGCTTTTCTGAACTTTGCTTTCCAGCCTATTTCACAGGTGATTCATCATGCATGTCAAGTGTCTATGTGTTTAACCCACTAAAGAACACAGTTGGCCTTCATTACACCACTTCCTGTCTCCCAAAATGCTTTGCTTTTCAATTCCTGCCTGGATTCCGGTGTATCAGTATATACGTGTGGGTAGTAAAGGGAGGCTGCTGTGCAGCAGAGCTTCAAATTGGCTCTCCTTGACTTGTGTCAAGAACTGCGGTTTTCTGGGGTAATAGACATGCAAATAGCATGATAAGTATGCATTTTTCTGACTGTGTCAAGTTGCAGCATCCAGCCCATAACATTAGGAATATGTGCTGTGGTTTCTTTGGGTCTTGCTCTTTGAGTTGGATAACAAGTCAGTCCAACGAGTCTGTTAGCACAGAGACAATGACAGAATGAGGTGTTTGTATTGTCACATCCTCTATTACAGTGTAGGGAAAGTAGGAGAGATGAAAAGAAAAAGATGCACCAAAGACACAAAGAAGAACAGCCGGAATATAGAAGATCAAAGTTCTAATCTTCTTTTTTCTTTTATGCACAAAAAAACAAACATTCGCCAAGATAATTAGTTTCCTCACCTTTGAATCTGTCAAACCTCTCATTTATCAAGGTTATTAGCTTAACAGCACAACATCACAGTGTAATGTGAAATAATTTCATGCTCAGAGAGAGTTCGCTACATTTTACTTCTCACCCAGTCATGCATGCACTCGAGTGAGCTATCACACACTTACTTGAAAGTTTGAATTGTGTTAACAAGGTTTTAGCCCCGTCTTGTTGATTGTCACACTGAATGAGGTGATAAACTGAAAATGTGTCTTATGTGGAGCATATTTTTTCTACTTACATGGTCAGAAATAGCGTTGTTCTACTTCAGAAGATGGTTTGTGAGAGCCATCTCCATGTGAAAATAAGAATAGAGTCCAGTTGGGAATTTGAACATCTGTGTCTCTCCGGCTCATTATGCCCAGGAGAAAACTTTAAATAGATGGTCTGCCTATTGAAACTGTTGCAGCAGGCAAAATGTCAAAATAAAGTGAGGAAAAATATAACATATCGTTAACTTGGCATTTACTCATAGACAGGGTCTGCACACTTTACTCCCAACTGTTAATTGTTATGTGGGAAAAATTCATTTTATAGAGATGTTTACTTTTAAGTAAGATTTGATCATAGCTACGTGAATTTTATTAAGATGACAGCAGTCACTTTTGAGAAAAATGACTACAAACATACCAACAAAGATATTAATGCTCTTTTTTAGTTCCATTACTAATTTGAGAGATAGATTTTTGCATCTCAAAGCAGCAATCCAGAGTTTTCCCTCTTTTAGAAATTATTCTTGATTTTCTTTCCGGAGTATTTCGCTTATCCGATGGCACCATCTAGTGGCTGACAAGCATATCACACAAATAGTCTCTGGACCACTTTTTTTTTTTTTATTGACAGTATGTATTTTCCCTGGTGATAGGGGGGCAATACATACCTAAATGATTGCAATCAAGCAGTTTTTTTATGTTGGAGTAAGACCTTACCAACAGATGGCCATTAGGGTCAAAAGTCCCTGGGAATACAACCTCCAGCAGAAAAACAAGAACATCGGACTCCCTTTCATCACTGACTACAAGTGAAGAGGTAAATGTGTAAAACAACGTTTATTAATGGTGAAAGTTTTGTAACCATTAGTTACAATTCAGTAAATGCATTTTGTTCTCACCGGCTTCCATAGAAGGTAACATGGCATCCAATATGGCGTTGCCCAGGGAGTTAGACCTGTTCTCATGCATTTTAGTACAGATTTTTATGGTTATAGGTAAAAAAAACTGTCAACATTTTTCAACAACTGGATATCTTTTAATTCATTTACAACATTTTGATGAATATTTTCTGAGATTAATGGTAAAAACTACACATTGTCACTTTAAGATGGCAACTTCACATTTCTGTTTATAAATGTGCTTCTATAGCCGACAAACAGAGCTTAAACACGTTGTTTACAACTATTATTCTCATGTCATGCTGTGTTTTCATATATTTATATTTTAAAGACTTACTTGTCTGCAAAAAGTTCATCAACTCTGCATCAGCTGAGGTATTCCTTAAATTTGAAGCAGGTAAGATGTAGTTTAACACTATTGGTTAGTTCTGGTCGGCGCTCAGTTTCCTATTGCATGGAGCTTGGCAGGGCAGGGGGCGTGCTTAGCAATAAAAAAAGACGAATTGCTTACATTATCTCACAGTACATGATACGATAATCACTTTGATGGATTTCTGAGATATTGTAGATAATTTCTGAAAGGGGAAAACTCCAGAAAGATACTTGAACCCACTATTTTTTTTTTTTTTTTTTTTTTTGCTAAGCCCACCTCCCATCCCATAGAGCCCCATGCAATACGAATGGAGCACCGCTCAGCATTAATGAACAGTGTTAGATATATGCTTACATACAGATGTCAGTCTCAGAGCATTGGTGTGCCTTTGCCTTTTTTCTTCTTTTTAACCTGGCCTGTTCTGGTGGTTAAATTAGACGGATTGGTTGCTCTGGGTGCTATAACATGCCAGAGCAGTTTTACTCTACAAGGATGTGGGATATTCCTCCTGTTGCAGAGTAGCCTTTATCATGTTTGTGGCATGTTAGACCGCATTCACCTATGCACCAGAGTGGACATGCAGGGACAAAAGAGACAACTAACACTAACAGAGAAAGAGAGGGAGAGGGGATGGTGGGACAACAGTACACAACAAATAGAAAAGAGACGATAAACACACAGGAAGGAAGGACATAGCAGTTAGGTCATCCTAAAAAACACAGAAAGGAAGAATTATTTAATTACTTAGGAACTGTTAAATTTTATTGTCCATATTTGTAGTATGTTTTTTAAATGCTTCACAGCTAATTTAGCTTTCATTTCATTTGCCACATGGACTAAAAGCACTTCTAGGAAATAAAGACAAAGTTACTGCTGAAGAAGACTGAAAGGAAAGAATGCTATCTGAAGAAATCACACAAGAAAAGCAAATGGTCTCAAACTATTACCAATCAAAATTGGTCAAATAAAGTAAAAATAACTCTAAAACCTACAGATAGCTGTAAACATGTAATTGTGACATACTAATTATTTTACCTTAGGCTTTCCAACAATGAACAGCTGAACATACTAGAGTACTTTTCAATATTTTGTATTTTATTTTTCTGCCAAGCAAGACACGTGCAAGACTTGACTAAAACAAAGCTTAAATTTCCACAGTATTCAAGTTAGTCAAATGCACAAACATATGAGAAAATAACTGGAGGGAAAAAATTTAAGAGCGGAGCTCTGAGATCAAAGGCTAAAGTGCACAAAGGCGCATAAAGACACTTTACATGAATTTATATATATATATATATATATATATATATATATATATATATATATATATATATATATATATATATGGGACCATGAGACACTAGAGAAGTACCAGGGCCTCGTGGAGTAAGATGTCAATGACAATATAATCTAGACATTTTTGGGATGTTGATGAAAATCGGCAAATCCCACTGTGTATTATTCAATTCAGGTAAAAGCCTGAAACAACACTCATGTGCTGACTTGAACAGGCGGCGAGAGACGTTGGCAGAAAAGCAAGGATTTACTGCAGACCAAACCTTTTTCATCTATCTGCTGGTGGGAGCTTACTTTAGTGAAGTGTCTAACAGAGACGTGGCTCCTGCAGAGCTTATTAGCTGTAATGTATTTCCCTGCAATGCTTTGATCATCGTGAGGCTTTCTGGCAACGCATTTGTTTCACGTCTTACATTTTCAGTTTCTGTATCATGTATTTCTAAGTCTTGTTCTCATTTTCACCTTAAGATTGTGTGCATGCAAATCCATACCAAGTGAGAAATAATGTGTTGTAAATCTAGATTGTTTCCTGTGACTGACTCATAAGTTAGATGCATCGCGTTGCTTGTCATGTAATGCATGTTAGAAATTGATATAACTCAGTGACTTGAATTTTATTTTTCCATACATCTTTTCATTTGTTTCTGCTTAATCTTGTTGAGGGTCAAGTGGGGTCAGTTCCTATCTTCAGTCGGTAATGGGTGAAAGAAGGGGTACAAAGATTAGCGGTTCATTAAAGGATGAACACAGACAAGAAGGGCAGGTGGTGAGCAATGTAAGCTCACAAAAAGAAGGTTGTGAAGTTTAAATGATAGCAGTCACCTTTAATGTGGCATTTGAACGTGTCGTTTGAGTATGCTGACTCTCCCTATATATATATATATATATATATATATATATATATATATATATATATATATATATATATATATATATATATATATATATAGCGTACAGCACCTCCTCTATGTGCATAACATAAAGCTGCACGCCAAGAGCGAGCGAGACATCTACTCACTGATCAACAACACCAGGATCTACAGCACTGATATTGGGATGTCAGTCAGACTTGAGAAGTGTGGATGGACAGTGACGGGAAGGTAGTCCACACAGAAGGGGTCTCACTCGCAAAATAAACAGTTGCAGACATTGAAGACAGCTACAAGTACCTTGGTATCCCACAAGCAAATGGCAACCTTGATGAGGCAGCAAGGACAGGAGCCACAGCCAAACACCTACAACGAGTAAGGCAAGTCTTAAGCAGTTAGCTCAATGGCAAGAACAAGATCTTGGCAATAAACAGCTATGCCCTGCCAGTAATCATGCCAGCCAGATATCCTGTAGGAATAATGAGCTGGCCAAAGGAAAAATTACAGACCACAGATGTTAAGACATGGAACCCCCTAACCATGCATGGAGGGTTCCATCCCAAATCCAGCTCCTTGAGACTGTACACTAGCCGTAAGAAAGGAGGCCGAGGACTAGTGAGTGTGAGAGCCACTGTACAGGATGAAACATCCAAGATCCAAAAGTACATTAAGGACAAGGCCCCAACAGATGACATGCTCAGTGAATATCTCAGACAATGGCAAACAGAGCAGAAGACGCTAGAAACAGGAGGACATCCCCCTACATGCCAAAACTAAGTGGCTGGCATCATGTACAGAAGCATCTTTGCAGAGTTTGGTAAATTGCCTGTATTTAATATAATGCCTTCTAGAGTGCTGGAACCCCCCAAGACGCTCTACAATACAATCAGTCATTCCTACCCTGGGGTGATGAGCTACATTGTAGCCACAGCAGCCCTGGGGCACACTGACAGAGGCGAGTCTGTCCGCACACAGGCACCACCTGTCCCTCCGACCTCCACCAGCAGGCAAGGTGGGTTAGGTGTTGTGCCCATGGACACGACGACAGCGACAGACTGAGCAGGGCTCCAATCTGCAACCTGCCCCATAATCAGGTCGAATCAAGTGCTCGCCCTGATTACGGGGCAAGCACTTGACTCCTATGCCACCGTTGCCCACAAATTTGAATATATTCATATAAAAAGAAAATACCCATCTCATTCTCCACAGGTGGTCTCATCCTTCCAAGCTCAGGTCCAGAGGCCTATGAGCTTGAGGGTTCTGCAGTATCTTAGCTATTTTTAGAACCACACTTTTCTGGACTGAGATGTGTGATGTTTTTCCTTGGCTCTGCTTTAGCCACTCCTCCAGTTTTGGGGTTACTGCTCTGAGTGCCGCCATGACCAATATTTTTGGCTGATATTGGTCTTAAAATGTAATATCTGAAAATACCTGTATTGGTTTTTACTCCTGAGTGGCGGCCATCAAACTCTTTGCCTTCATCTCCTCTCTCTCAAAATGCCTAAATATGACAGATCTGCAGTTTAGTTTTTGAGATAATTTAGTTTTATTTGACACAACTTGTGATTAATTAAGAATTTGCCCTGTGTAGTGAGGATGTGCTGCCCTTAGGGCACATAGCTGTGTAGCTAGCCAGCAAACAACTACCTAAAACAAACACAATGATCTTCACCCAAGGCTTGCTTTTCTTAAATTAAGATCTTTATAATTGTTTTGTCACAGTAACTATAATACATAAACATAAAAAATACATTACGGACTATTACAGATGTCTTAGCATTGCCTTTAGCAATTAGCCTAGCTTAGCATGTGCACGCTCACACTGCTTACATTTTTTCAACTAAGTAAATCTAATGCACGCTCAAACATTCCCTGAAAAAATCAAATGATCTTCATGGCATGGACATATGAAGCAAAATCAGCATGTTCATGATGCGTCTATTCTCGTTTTGCCCAAATGTAAGATGCAAACACAGGGAGCGGACGTCAAGTGGAGAAAACTGAACTATCTCAATGATTGATTTGAGACTTAGTTAAAAACACCCCCCACAACATTATGCTGCCACCACCATGCTTTACTGTGGGGTCTACATTGGACAAGTGATGAGCAGTGCCTTGTTTTCTCCACATAGACCGCTTATAATTAAGGCCAAAAATGTCTATCTTGGTCTCATCAGACCAGAGAATCTTATTTCTCACCATCTCGGGGTCCTTCAGGTGTCTTTTAGCAAACCTCATGTGGGCTTTCATGTGTTTTTCTGTCAGTTTGGGCTGCTGTGTACATTAATGTGGGAAAAAAAAGAATTTGATTTTAGCAAAGCTGCAATTTTACAAAGTGAAAAATTGACAGGGGTGTATAGTTTCCATATACACTCTGTGCGTGCGTGCGTGTGTGTGTGTGTGTGTGTGTGTGTGTGTGTGTGTGTGTGTGTGTGTGTGTGTGTGTGTGTGTGTGCGTGTGCGTGTGTGTGTGTGTGTGTGTGTGTGTGTGTGTGTGTGCATGTGCGTGTGTGTGTGTGTACATTTACAAACTTTACATACCATTAGGATATCACCTAATTTATAAGTCATACTGACGTTTGCATCTATCTGTACTAGTTAGTATGAGTATTTTTGTTACTGTAAATCTTTCATATCTATTCACAGTTCCACTGAAACACCCATTAAATCTGCTCGACCCATTTAATTAGTTGGGAAATCAATGAGTGCCCTACTCTTTCTCTTTTCTTGACAGTTTTTCTTCAAATTGGTTAGATGATTTCTGCTATTTCTGTTTCCACACGGTAGCAACAGATGGTCCTGCCTCTGTAAATATGTCAAGATGTCAGAGTTCTGTACTCGTCTATACACACACGTGCACACTCAAATACACACATGCGCACGCACGCGAAGAAACATTGCCCTATAGAGCCAGTCTGTCAATGCAGGTATCGGTCAATATCAGTGTCCAGTAATGGAAAGACTGATTTACAGAGCGTGGATGCTGCCCGTTATTGATTTGTTGAGTTCTCGCTTTACTGAATGTTCTGAAAATGGAGAAGATAAAAAAATAGGTGTAGATGGTTTAATTCCAAGAGAAAAATGAACAACAAACGGAGTGGAAGAAATGGTTTGTGAGGAGGAAAGAAGGGTTGTGAGAGTTTAACACTGTCGTTTTATAAACACAACTTCTAAAATAGTCTGCTGCTACATAAGAATCCTATCTGCCATGAGGTTTTAGTGTGTTTTCACTGGCTATCAAAGGACACAAAGGGAACTCAAGAAAGTGGAGCCACATTCAGCTTTTGTCTGTAAACAGTACATGTTCCCTCTCCTTTATTACACTAAGCCATAAATCTGAATTACTCATCAACGGTAAGATGTGGGTGAACTGAATGGTCAACATGGAAGTGGTTTTATTCACTTTACATTCTGAATCAACTGGACTGATTCTTATATTGATGTTGAACTGATCAATAGTTTATGTGCCCATTGTTTTGTCTTTCTGGGTGAGTAAGTAAGTTATTTATGAGGCACCTCTCAAGACGTGTGTACACAATCTTGTGATTCTTTTTGGCTGTTTGGTGATTATTGCTTATATTTCCAGTTCGACCTTCAAAGAACTTCTAAGTCTTTTAAACAAAAAACACCTGACTGAAAAAGGAAACAACGATTAAAAATCTAACGGGTCTTCTTTAGACGTGTACGAGACTTGAAAACAGTTTTTAAATTATAAAAAAGTGTAGAAACGTTTTAGTTTGATCACAGTGATGATGTTGGAATAAAGCCAGTAGCGTTTAGAAATGCTCTGATTTAATTTGCAGAACTACAGTGCTAAATATTGCAGTTTTAATGTTTAAAACTGCAATATTGTTTAAAATGTTTAAATGTTTAAAAACTAAACTGTGTGGTTACAGTTTATGTCCCGTAATGCAGTTCTATGTGAGATCTGACATGGTTGTGGTAGGTGAGGCTGTTGATGCTCAACAGTAGCCTGTATTCCAAAAATCCAGTTATTTTTCTTGGAATTGCTGTTGCACCAATAATCCCTTTTCTCTGTGCCTTCTTCTCCCTTCAGCCGACTACATCTCCTGTCCTCCTTCCCTTCCTTCTCTCTGCCCATTTTCTTTCAACTTTCTCCTTTCTTGACACTTCTGGTATTCTCTTATCGCTGTATCCATTCTCCTCTCCTCCCACCTGTCATCTTTTTCCTCCTGGAGGAACTTTTTCACCCCATCTGTCTCCGATCTTCCAGTGTCTTTAACTTTTTGCTTTTGCTCCTTTCTCAGTTTTAAGCCCCCCACCCTCTCACGTCTTTGTCTCCCTCCACTCAGTCTTGTCTCGTGCGTCGTTCATGGATTATTAATCATCTTGTGAGGCTGGAGCGCTGCAGTGACACTTTCTAGAACTGTGACAGAAAGTCATTGACTGTAAATTTGGTTTAAAGAGACCACAAGGGATTTTTCATTGGTTGGGGATCTTCTCCTTACCGCTAAGGTAAGATTATTGATTATTAGCAATCTTGAACAAAGTATGAGCTGCAGGAGAAGCCGGGATCTAACAATAAACATATAAGTTAATGGGGTATGCAAGATTTAACTGGCTATGGAATGGAAAGAGTAGGGAACCTAAGCATTGCCTCGGTTTAGAGTTATGACTATCAGCTGTGCAGATAATGTGATTTAACCCTGACGAAAGGCATAAAGGACAACAAAACACTTTTCTTGCAACTTTAAATTGTCTTTATTTCCACATTCAGGCTATAAAATACATGAAATGTCATGAAACTGGATGCTACTGGCAAAATATTGTTAAATATTACCTTTACCCCATAAAATGTTGTGTACAGAGGTCTTTTTTTATGTTTGATTCTTAACTCTGTAATAAAATGTAATGTTCTGCAAATCTTCTTGAAATGATTTGACATTCCTTGAGTAACTTTTTTTTACTGCATAGTCTTCTCTAAATAATGTATTTAGAACCAAAACTGTTTTTTATTAATTTTTGTAGTTGATCAATTTCACTGTGTGGACAAAGCAAGCAATAGTCACCTGTAAGCATGGAATGAAATAGTGATTTAATCATAGGAAGGAAGGAATCCCTACAGGAGCCAGTTCCTACATCCACACCATCTCATGTACCCTGGCTTAATGGGTGGAGGCTCTAGAGAATGACATGTTTGATATCTCATCATCCACCCTTTGCCTGCCTTCAGCAGTCAGTTCTGTCTGTGCTGTCAGGAGACTCCTCGCTAGCGTTTCTTCTGCTTGCTATTAGGTCAGAATCCTAAAGATAAGTCGGATGGATCTGGCAAGTCAGACTCTGAGTGAATTACATGGGGCAGAATTATAAAAGAATACTGTTCTTCCCGGAAAAAAACACTAAATCTTACTAAAAGTTTAACATTACAGTTATTTATTTACATATTTATTGATTATTTATTTATAAATCACAGAATGGTAGCTGACAAAAAAAAGAAAGTTGTTATCATAACACACACATGTCCTTGATGACTGTTTAATAGTGTTGTAGTGTCATGAATGGCCTCTAATTTGTGACAAAGGTCACATTTTCCCAGCTGGGTCAAGCTGGGTCGAACTGTAACTTTGCCCCACAGATTAACCCGCCAGGAGCCATGATGTCTGCTGAAACCATCTTTATCTGCTGCTGTTCCGTCCCAAGATGAAGGACACTTCAAGATTTCACAATTCTAATTTTTAAATAATAATTTTAATAAACTCTTTGACTTTATTACTGTTTTTTACAATCATCATAAATCTTGGTTCAGTATAAATGCATTTTAATTACTGAAATGACTTATTATGCTTTGTGCAATAATAATAATTATGATAATCAGTAATGTGTGTTCAGTAAACCAGAAGGACATCTTGCATGTTAACCACCTCATGCAGAGGGTATCCAGGGTAAAGGTAACCACCTCCCGCTGTCCAAGAACATGACTGTTAGGTTGATTGGTCTGTCCAAATTGTCCTTAGGTTTTTGTGTGTGTGTGTGTGTGTGTGTGTGTGTGTGTGTGTGTGTGTGTGTGTGTGTGTGTGTGTGTGTGTGTGTGTGTGTGTGTGTGTGTGTGTGTGTGTGTGTGTGTGTGTGTGTGTGTGTGTGTGTGTGTGTGTGTGTGTGTGTGTGTGTGTGTGTGTGTGTGTGTGTGTTGCCCTGTGATGGACTGGCTCTCTGTCCAGGGTGCACCCCGCCTGATTGCCCATTGACTGCACACCATCAGAAAATGTAACTCCACCCCTTGTCAAGATTTAAAAAATGCTATGAAAGTGGGCGTTGCTAGGAGGCACAGAGTGGCATGGCCAAGTGTGGGGAATTTCCATCCTGGGACGGAGGGGGAGTGGGAGGAGACTGTACCGATGATGTGAAATTGTTCCAGCCCCAGTCAATCACAAGTTTAAAATGCAGTAGCCATTGTTCTGCCACAGGAGGCAGCACTAAGACGTTTTTAGACCTAGATTCTAGATTTAATCAAGTTTACTCAAACATGTCAAAAAATGCACAGAAACAGAAAGATTGCCATTTGTAAATACCAGGGGTGTATTGGTTCATGGGGGTTATTCAAACCGTTTTGGTTCAGGCAGTTCAGTCCACGTGCGTACCATTTCGGTTTATTTGTTCCGTTAAATAATGAATTTATCACCCATTTGCATGATTTAAGAGCAGCGGATGAAAGTTCCTCTGCAAGTTCCGCACGGACGCTGTATTGAGTGATGCATGATGGCTGCACGCGCCCGATCTCCGTTAAAAAAATGTGATCTGCAAATTCTGATCAATGTCTTTCAGAGCGGAACAAACCAGTTGGCTCGCTGGCTGTTACTGTGGTCTGTAGAGACTGTGAATGGAGCATCATGTCGCCTCTCCCTCCCTTCTCTCACAGTGTGCAAACTGCACTGCAAACATCTCATTCCGCTAAATTTCGTACACCTGTTTGCTCCAGGATACAATCCGACATTAGTGCTTTGGTGATTCTGAGCCTGACCATGCTCATCATTTTAATGTTTGGAAATAATTATACATTCTACAAACATTCTTGCAGCATAAAATATATTCTATATATTACATTTAGGTGGAGTGATTCAAATGTTCACAGCTTATGCATGTGTGGTTGTTTTCCTCTGCACTAACAACACAAATGGCTCAAAAGGAAGAAGGTCTGAAAAGACGAGTAAACTGAAGGATATCAATTGTATCATTAGCAGATGGTAGAAGTTTACCACAGCAAGAATGTGTATCTTTACTCTTCTTTCTTCTAGCTGGGACTGCAGGAAGTCTGACATCTCTGCTGGTTCAGCCCATCTCTGCATTGCTTGCCAAGATTTTATTGTCCTCTCCATCAAAAGAGCAGGGAACCTGTACTCCTCTAGCCATGCCTCCAAACACAGGTAAGCACAACAAATACAGCCTTGGAGAGTTGCTGGACTCTCAATATCAGTTTCATTTTAGGCGTTAATTGTCACCTTTTTCACACCCTCTGAGTTTGCATGTTTTTTAGGTGCAATAAGATGACTTTTTTCCCTATGCCAGCTATTCACTTGCATTTCTGTATCACGTGACTTTACTTACCATTGCTACAGCCTGATGTCTGGGAAATGTCCTGCCAAAAGTGGAAAGCAAAGCACTGTAGTATGTAAAAAGAGTTTATGAGTGTTTAATTTTATTCTAGAAGGTCTTAAAAAGTCTTGAAAAGGTTTTCAATTAAAGTTTGAGATCCCTCCATATACAGGTGCTGGCCAGTAAATTAGAATATCATCAAAAGGTTGAAAATATTTCAGTAATTCCATTCAAAACGTGAAACTTGTACATTATATTCATGCAATGCACACAGACCAATGTATTTCCAATGTTTATTACGTTTAATTTTGATATTTATAGGTGACAACCAATGAAAACATCAAATCTGGTATCTCAGAAAATTAGAATATTCTAAAGGCCAATGAAAAAATGTTTGTTTCTCTAATGTTGGCCAACTGAAAAGAATGAACATGAAAAGAATGTGCATGTATAGCACTCAATACTTAGTCGGGGCTCCTTTTGCCTCAATAACTGCAGTAATGCGGCGTGGCATGGACTCGATCAGTCTGTGGCACTGCTCAGGTGTTATGAGAGCCCAGGTTGCTCTGATAGTCGTCTTCAGCTCCTCTGCATTGTTGGGTCTAGCGTATTGCATCCTCCGCTTCACAATACCCCATAGATTTTCTATGGGGTTAAGGTCAGGCGAGTTTGCGGGCCAATCAAGGACAGGGATACCATGGTCCTTGAACCAGGTGCTGGTGGTTTTGGCACTGTGTGCAGGTGCCAAGTCCTGTTGAAAGGTGAAGTCTGCATCCCCATAAAGTTGGTCAGCAGCAGGAAGCATGAAGTGCTCTAAAACTTCCTGGTAGACGGCTGCATTGACCCTGGACCTCAGGAAACAGAGTGGGCCAACACCGGCAGATGACATGGCACCCCACACCATCACTGACGGTGGAAACTTTACACTGGACCTCATGCAACGTGGATTCTGTGCTTCTCCGCTCTTCCTCCAGACTCTGGGTCCTTGATTTCCAAAGGAAATGCAGAACTTGCTTTCATCAGAAAACATAACTTTGGACCACTCAGCATCAGTCCAGTCCTTTTTGTCCTTGGCCCAGGCGAGACGCTTCTTGCGCTGTTTCTTGTTCAAGAGTGGCTTGACACACGGAATGCGACACCTGAATCCCATGTCTTTCATGAGTCTCCTCGTGGTGGTTCTTGAAGCGCTGACTCCAGCTGCAGTCCACTCTTTGTGGATCTCCCCCACATTTTTGAATGGGTTTGTCGTCACAATTCTCTGCAGGGTGCGGTTATCCCTAGAGCTTGTACACTTTTGTCTACCACATTTTTTCCGTCCCTTCGCCTGTCTGTTAATGTGCTTGGACACAGAGCTCTGCGAACAGCCAGCTTCTTTAGCAATCACCTTTTGTGTCTTGCCCTCCTTGTGCAAGGTGTCAATGATTGTCTTTTGGACAGCTGTTAAGTCAGAAGTCTTCCCCATGATTGTGGTGCCTTCAAAACAAGACTGAGGGACCTTTTAAAGGCCTTTGCAGGTGTTTTGAGTAAATCAGCTGATTAGAGTGGCAGCAGGTGTCTTCTATATTCAGCCTTTTCAGAATATTCTAATTTTTTGAGATACCAAATTTGGAGTTTTCATTAGTTGTCACTTATGAATATCAAATTTAAATGTAATGAACATTGGAAATACATTGGTCTGTGTGCATTGCATGAATATAATGTACAAGTTTCACGTTTTGAATGGAATTACTGAAATATCTTCAACCTTTTGATGATATTCTAATTTACTGGCCAGCACCTGTACCCTGCATACTTCCTAATTAGCTAAAGGTGACTGGTAAAGACCAGTGCATCAGGCTGGAAATACCACACACACACACCAGACCAGACCCTACCAAACCTCCCAGGTCACCGCTGATTCACTTTAACATTCAGATTGGCAGCAGGTGACAGAGGCAGCTGCCCCAGCCAATATGGCTCTCTCATGTTCAACAGATCAAAGATCTCCTGCTACAATGGCTTTTCCTTTGTGAATGAAAAAGAGGGAGTGGGGAAGTCCTTGCACCATGATCTTTCAAACTTTCTACAAATGCCCCATGGAGAATCCTAGAAAATATTTTATACCCAGGATTTCTGAATTATCTGCCTCCTGAAATTTGGTTTAAAGTCACATGTTGTCTAAATGTAATGAAATGGAAGTAGTTTTTACAACTCATGATTTGAGATGTATTTTAGCTGTTTTGGATTGGTATTTCGACAGATATGAGAATGAGATGCAGTCTCTGATATCTTGAGGAATGGCCTCTTTTCCTATTATGGACTTCTTATGTGTTTGGTTCATCAGAGAATCAGAATCAGAGAGAATTTTATTGCCAGCGCTCCAGCGAACCAGAGCATAGGAACTTGACTCCACAGAACAGCCTGACCAAGGTTACACACACACATATAGACAGAACAGATACAGGAAGACCACGAGAGCAGCCATAACGGCGCTCACATCTTTTATATTTTAACGTGTTTGAGTTCAAGAGAGTAATTTTTTCCTCTTTCAATTTTAATGGGTGCTATGAGACTGCGTTGTAGCTGAAGTCCTGACCGACATGCTTAAGGAGTCTCCATCACGTCTCCTCTGTAAAAACCACTATAACATGACCAGTATAAAAACCAGACTGCAAAAAAATCCTGCTACTTAATGTATTTAATACCAAGCCACCTAAAGCCCACCAGAAAAGCATGGAGAGCTACCACAACCGAACACCCACAGTGTTAAATGGGTTATGGTCTTTATTGTTGCAGGAAACATCTTTACAGTTAGGAGGTTGTAACACTCATCACTGTGCAAAAAGAACCAGTGGCACAACATTTTATGGTTCTCTACCCTCCTCCATAAGGTTCTGGCCCACCTGGAACAACCAGTATTGTATGAGGAGTTATTTGTTATTACAGATCTGCAAGTAACACTCTTCTCCTGTATTATGCAAGATGTCTGAACCAGACCTCCATCAAATCTGCGTGTGGATACACAACTTTTTTTCTTTTTACCAACACCTCAGACATTTCCTTCTCCCTCTCTTCTCAGCTCAGGAGACCAACAAGCCTGTATTCATTTTTGGACTATCTGCACAAGCATGACTGTAAGCTTGTCCACAAAATTCACATATTAAATTTCAATCGGAACAAACTGTGGCGGTTCTAATGAGACAGCACATAAGGAGGAGTTGCAGAGGTTGATGGATGATGTGCAGCTCACAACCTGACTTTAACTACCATTAAAACAAAAGAGCTCATCATTGATCCTAGGAGGACAGTGACACTCTTTCCACAGCTACCCTGTTTATCACCAGGGACTGGAGGTCGGTGGGGTAGGTGTGTAAAGGGTGTCACAGGTCACGTTCCTGGGCACGTACACATTGAAGGACCTGGCGTATACACAGAAAACCAACAGTGTTATTGGATAGAGAAGCAATGATTACACACGAGAGTTCTCAGGAAGATTAACCTGCCACAAACTCTGCTGGTGTCTTCTGTCATGCCTTCATTGCGTTTCCTGATCAACAGCACCTTTATTCTTGCATGGCAGCAGTTCTGCAGCTGACATCAAGAGTCTGCAGAGAGTGATCAAAGTATCTTAAAATTAATCAACATAAACATACCAATTCTTCAACATACATTTACCTCATGCTGTCTCTGGAAACTACAGACAACTGGAAGGACCTGTCCCACACTGCTCACCTTCTTTATCAACCCTAACTCTCTTCTCTTGCAAACATCACGAGGCATTAAAAGCTCACGTTTCAAGGCTCCCAAACAGTTTTAATGTAGAGGCCATTACTGCACTAAATTCTGCTGTGAAGTCATTCAAAAAAGCGATTTGGAAGTGGAATTTATCTTCTAAATGTTTACAGTTATCTTTTTATGTTAACAGGTACCATGGAATTACTGGCTCTGTGTGTTATAGATGCATGAGTGAGATATGTGTGTGTATTCATTTTATTGTTGAATTAAATTTCTCTTAGTAGCTCTATGGGAGGATGTTTAAGCTACTGTCAGATAATTGACGCTGTTGAATATTAGTGCCATGACAAAGGAATGTTGATGTAACAAGACAGAGTAACAGCCTTGGTAATCTAATGCACATTGTGAGTTTTTAGCTGATGAATGTAGCTTTTCCACATGGTTCATCTCATTTCAAATGTTTAAGATCTGCTTCTGGGATGCATAAGGCCTTGAGTACTTGTCAAAAGGATGGGAGATTGTCATTTAGAAAATGATGAAAGAAAAGAAAAAGAATGTTTCCGACTATCTTCTTTCAAAATGCTCATTTAGAAGATCTGCTTTTTCAAAACAGCATTTGCATCCTCTTTTTCTTATTTTAGTAGAAGTGTAGCTATTTTGGTAAGTAAATGTGTTTTGCATCTGTATCCGTACAGCGGTTTTAAAAATATGCAACATTTGCAAACATTCTATCAGCTCATTCTTCCTTAATACCCATATATATAAAGCTTTCTGTGTGAAAAGGTGTAAATATGGTTCATGTTTGTATACATCGATATGTGTCTGGCCCCAGGTGACACTTTATAACCTCCTCTGAAGAAAACACTTTTACAGGATTTACCATGAAAACATGTTTAAACACAATATATAAAAGAGACATTCAAAGCAAAAGCCTGCAGCAAACACACACACACACACACACACACACACACACACACACACACACACACACACACAGTCTCAAGTGTAGAGGAGTGAGGAGCTGTATCTCATCAGGAAAAGTGATAAACTTAAATGTTTCTATCTAACCCACCTTGTCTTCACAGTTCTGTACAACGTCTGCACCATGTTTGTGTATGATGCGGTATTCTTGGCTCCATTAAACCGTGATCTTCAGCTCTACCTGGAGAGCTTTGCAGTCAAGTGTGAGTGAGGATCAACACCCCCACATCCAAGGCCATGGTTCCCAACCTAGTCGAGTCTACCAGAAGTGAGGAGTTTAAGAATCATATGGGCCATTCCCATCTGTACCGGGTCGGCCCGGGCCGGGTAGCGTAGGTTGTTTACATATCTGGGTGGCCTGGTATTTTTCCGGGCCAACCAAGGCTCATTCTCAGCCCTCTTCTGGAGGGGGTCTGCTTCAGGCCGACCAGGGCCAACACACCCACTGCTGACAGCAAATTCACACCTTCCATTAGAGCAAGCCTCTGATTGGTGGGTAGAATCAGCCCACATGGGCTTAAGGCAAGGATGTGTGGAATCAACCGGGCCAGGCTGGGGCCGACTGGGGCTACCCGGCCCGGGCCGACCCGGTACAGATGGGAATGGCCCATTAAAGTCTTGTTAGTGAGTGAGGTTAGGAGGGAGCAGACTGACAGGTGAATTGTGCTTAGATGTGGACACTGAACAGGTCTGTTGTAGCCACAAAGAGAAGCTCTCATTTACCGGTCCATCTACATTCCATCCTCATCCATGGTCATGAGCTCTGGATAATGGCCAAAAAACACCAGAATTGCAAATACAAGTAGTTAAAATGAGTCTTACAGATAGAGTGAGGACCTCAGACATCCAGGAGGGGTGGCTGAATCGACCTGCTGGTCCTCTGAGAGGAGCCAGCTGAGTTAGCTTTGACATTTTTTAAAGACAAAATGCCTCTTGGACGCCTCTGAGGTGGAGATGTTTGAGGCTTTTCATTCCTGGAGGAGACCCTGGTGTCCATTTGAACACGCTGGATTACACCTGATTACATTCAGATTTGATCCAGAAGGAGCTAGGACAGGTGGTTTGGGCTTCTCTGCTTGTACTCAGGTCTAGTCTATGTGGAGGAAGACAACGGTGATGAGGAAGAGTTGAAACACCACTTATTTGCTCTAATATGAAAGTAAAGTCCTCTAATTAGAAATGTTTGTACTTTACATAATAAACTTGAATCAATTCTTGATTTGGCTACAGTATTTCTTTTATGACTCTAGTGTGTTTGATGCGTTTGCTCATTATCTAAATGTTCTGACTTTAGGCCTGGACAAGATAAGTCCTTGTGTTGACACTTCTTTTTTGGAAATGTCAGCCCGTTACTTCCCATTTTTTCTGTTAATAGTCTTCTGACATTTATTTCTTTATTTTTAACATTTTAACTTTATTCTGAAAATTGCTGACTTCTTTTTTCTTTTTTCCTTGTAACCATTCAGGTGCTGTAAGGGTGTGTGAGTACAGTAACTGGTTTTCTAGTTAAGATGGAAATGCCACCAGATGCTGTGTGTGTTCTGACAAACTAACTGCAGCCTTTGGATTGGACATTTCAATGCACTTGTGTCTGTCCCTGCTTATTGAACACAGTGGTGTACACAAAGTTTAATGTACACTAAACACTCCTGCTGGATAGGTTTCTTGTTGATGTGTTTCCGTTACTTCAAACGAGTTTGAAAGTGGGAGAGAAGAGGCTCGGAGAAAGATGGAAACAAAAGGGAAGACAAAGACATAGTGAGAGAGATGTAATCTGTCTCCAATCGATTGGCTGCACCCATGACCACACTTGGGATCCCACTATCATTTATTTCCATCTGCTTGCCTCTTTCATTTTTTCTAATTCTTTTTCTAATTATTTTTTTCTTCTCTTTTAATTCCCATTCCATTAAGGGAGCTTGTATTGGCTGACCATTGGTTAATTGCTCAGGGGCCTTCAGCGATCAGCAGACCTTAACAAAATGACTTGGTCGGCCTCTTAGTGTGTACAGTGCTGTGTAAGTGTCTTTCTGTTGTTAGAACACGATCTGATATATCTGTACATCTATCAGTGTAAAGTTACAATCATGCTATCAGTACATGGTTTTGGCCCCCATTGCTTTTACTGAAATGAATTAACTTTGCATGATTTTTTTTTATTTTTCAAGCTTTACCTGTATGGTGTTGATGTTCAACGCACAAATTGATTTTGATCACAAATAATTTCACCCGAACCCACTGGTGGACACTGGCGGTTATGCTGTCAAACTGAAGACAGAGTTCTATCAGGTCTTTTTGGCCTGTGGGGCTGATGCAATATTGCGTGGACATCAGGGGCAGTTCCACTGGATTAGCAGACTGGGATGGTGGTCCCGCTATTTAAAAAGGGGGACCTCAGAGTACGTTCCAACTACAGAGGGCACTCCTGAGCCTCCCTGGTAAAGTCTATTCAGGAGTTCTGGAGAGGAGGGTCCATCGGATTGTCGAACCTCGGATTCAGGAGGAGCAATGTGGTTTTTGTCCTGGCCATAGAACACTGGACCAACTCTACACCCTAAGAGGGATCCTGGAGGTTGCGTGGGAGTTCGTCCAACCAATCTAGATGTGATTTGTAAATTTGGAGAAGGCGTTCAACCACGTCCCTCGGGAGGCCGTGTGGGGGTACTCCGAGAGTATGGAGTACCAGGCGCTCTGATACGGGCTGTTAGGTCCCCGTATGACCAGTGTCAGAGCTTGATCTGCATTGCCGGCAGTAAGTCGGGCTCGTTCCCAATGAGAGTTGGACTCCGCCAAGGCTGCCCTTTGTCACAGATTCTGTTCATAACCTTTATGGACAGGATTTCTAGGTGCAGCCAAGTTGTTGTGGGCATCTATTTTGATGGCCTGAGGATCAGGTGTCTTCTTTTTGCAGATGATGTGGTCCTGTTGGCTTCATCAGAACGTGATCTCCAGCTTTCGCTGGAGCGGTTTGCAGCCAAGTGTGAAGCAGCTGGGATGAGAATCATCTCCTCGAAATCCAAGACCATGGTCCTGAGTTGGAAAAGGGTAGCATGCCTTCTCCGGGTCAGGGATGAGGTCCTGCCTTAAGTGGAGTTTAAGTATCTTGAAAAGTAATGATGTGTATTTCGACCGTGCCAGTCACGTACTTTGAGATTTTTCAGCTTGAAATTAGCATGACTACAAAACAGACGTGATTTATGGTGGTTCTTTCCTCCTAAAAGAGGGATTTGAAGTTTGCTGAACTTGCAGCCGATTTCCCTCTTTTTTTCTCCATGTTTGGTTTGATGATTTCACTTCAGTGATGTGCATTTGTAGTCCTGGGCATATTTTCACATAAAACCTGAACTTATGTTTCCCCTCGTTCGAAAATAAGCACATTCTTGGTATTAAAATTAGTCTTTAAAATTTGCGGACATCATATGGGACATATGGAACACAACAAGCGGAATTAGAAAATAGCGTTTTTAGCCCCATTGACTTGCATTCATTCGTTCATTCTTCCAGGGACCCGTGGTTCAGAAGTAGATATCCATGTGGTAAAGGCATGTCTTGCACGGCCAGGCACCTTACTTACGTGGACACTGTCCTTTCTTGGTCAAAGAAAACACTTAAGTGGAACAGACTTACATCACGTGACCGCTGAGGAAGATAAGACATGTGAGGTAACGTTATATTTTATATTAATGCTAGCCACAGAAGCTTCAACTCCTAAGCAACTAACCTCCAATAGATAACGACGTTGCATATAAAAAACATTTTAGGTATCAGTCCGATAGCTACAATTAGTTGACTTACATTTAAACAGGAAATTTGACCCTGAAGTGGCTGCTGGCTCCTGATCCATCATCCTTTTGAAAATACCGCACTTTATTCTGGGAAATTTTTGACTATGGCCAGGCTACAAGACACCTCCTGTGTATCCTTGCTCAGCTAGCTAAAAGGTTAACAAACGGAGAACAGATGCCTCGATAGAACATGAACATTGGAACATGCTTCGAAGTCCCTGATGTATTTCCTAGCAACCGGGGCGGGACCCAAGTCATCAAGGCAATTTACCTTGACATTGAGAAACACCCAGAGTAACCATTCTGTTAGCGGCTAGCAGTTAGCATTTTGCTATTACTCACCAAACGTGGCCAATCCATCGGGTGGTTTGAATGTCGGAGCGGTGTCAGTTTGAAAAAATCATCTGAAAACCCACTCCAGTACTGGCAGTGATTTAACAAGCAGTCTGTCAAATTCAGGCTTTGTTTTCGAGAGCTCCTGTAAATTAAATATAACCACTTCTGCAGATTAAACTCTTCTTCAGAGAAATTGGAAACTCGCAGTAAAATATTAAATTTTTGGTTGTAGGCATTATTTAAAGTGCAGACTAGATAAGAAATTAATCACCTCTTCACAACTGTGGAGATTAAACTCCCCGCTGGCTAAACGGAGAGACTGCGCGTTAGTGTTTACAGTCAATGGAAGGAGGGTTCTGGATTCAAGACTGTGGAGGAGCGGTGCATATGCAACATTGCTCTATCCAGGCTTTCACAAGCAGGGCTGAAGGACAGAAGCAGCTGACACAAGAAAATGCATGCATAAAGCCAAAAACTGCTTTTTCATCAGAAAATACTAATTTAACATCGTCAAAGCTCCAAAAAGTGGACTTTACATGATAAAAGACCTTTAAATGTAAACACAAGTAGGGCTGCTCAATTAATCGAATTTTAATCACGATTACGATCTGAGTTTTGAACGATTATAAAAAACAAAACAAGCCGATTATTTGCTCCTCCCGCTTGCGCTGCCCTGAGTTGCAAATGAAGCGCTCCTCCCACAGTGTTGCCAACTTAGTGACTTTGACGCTATTTCTAACAGCTTCTCAGATCCCCTTCTTGACTTTTTAACTTAAAAGTACCTAGCGAACACCTCAGAAACATCTCTGGTAACCCTTAGCTACTTTCTGGATAACTGTCGTTGACATTTCCTGCAGGTTAGCTAAAAACTCTGCCTGCGCTCCGGACCGTTCTTCAGGACATTAGGACAGGGAATGATGTAGTGATGTGTCAGTCGCTAAAGAAACGGCTCACAGAGCCGGCTCCCTGTTGGAGTAACCAGAGTGAGTGACACACACACCGCACCTGCGGGCTCCTGAGCCACTAAAAACAGCTAAATGTGCGTGTGCGGCGTGCTAAACACACGTGCAGCTTGCCCCGTGAGACCGGGTTGGGGGGTGCAGCTGTGGTTGGGACAATTATTACATTAACTGAAGGACTTGTAAATAAAGTTTATAAATAAGTTAGAAATAAGTTCCTCACGCTGATAAATAATAACTAATCTCTCTGAGGACACGGTGCTAGTGCACTCTCCTACAGCACCTTGACACGACTCAATGAATGTTATGCAACATTTTGTGAACATTAATTTATTTACATTTATTTGTTATAAATGCCACTTTATAATTCTTGCTGTCAGTATTTGCAAGATATTGGTATTTGGGTCTGTATTTGAGTCATAAACTATGAGCTATAAGTATATTGGTCTTTTTATACTGGGAATCAGGAGTTATTTTAGTGATCACCTTGTTTCTTATTTATTTTTGTCCTGATTGTGCCCTGAGCAATTTTTTGACCGAATAAAAACAAATAAAATCAACATAAATTGAAAATTCGTCCTAAATAATCGTGATCTCAATTTCAGTCACCATAATCGTGATTATTATTTTTGCCATAATCGAGCAGCCCTAAACACAAGTAAAACAAAGTTTATGATCTTCAACCGTAACTTACTGTAATCAACTTGCCACCCTAGTATTGTTTCTCTGGATCGTACAGAACTACAACTTGTCAGTTTTTTTTAAGTATTGGCTGGACAGCACATTCATAATAATTCGTAACTTTCTAAAGTCAAGTCAAGAGTTGGGGACACATCCTCTTCATCTTGCTCCCATCTAGCAGGAGGCTCCGATCCATGCGGACCAGAACCTCTCGCCACAAAAAACTGTTTCTTCCCCCCTGAACGACAATCGTAGACTTGTCCATTCCAACTGCTTTGTTTCCGTCACATGACCCTGTGTTGTGTTTGGACCTGAACTGACCCGCTCTGACCAGTTCCTACACTGACTTGTGTAAACTAGCTGCTTCTCTAGTTATTGATTCCCTTTATTATTTTCATTTCATTGAGTTATTTCTTAATTCTAATTTTGCTTACCATTTATTTTTTTCTTGCAACAAGAACCACTGCAATTTCCTAATGTTGTGATTCTCACACATTCGGCAATAAAACCTTCTGATTCTTATTCTGAACCGGTCATCCTTTACTCATTCTGCAAAGCAATCCTCGTTCAAAATGACAATCCTTCCCATCTTAGATTATGGTGACATCATTTATAGGACTGCTTCCAAAAAACGTTTTCACTAACTCTGTCATTTATCACAGCAATCCGTTTCGTCACTGGTGCCCCTTTTACTACTCATCATTGTGATCTGGACTCACTCGTTAACTGGCCATCACTCCATCCCCGCAGGTTGGTACATTGGTATCAGTTCATATAAAAAACAATAATCTGTAGAACCCCATCATATCTTTGCTCATTACTCATCACTTCCAAAAACCAGCGCGATTTACCTTCCAGTAACTTCATCTCTATGGTTATTCCCAAAGCTTCCACCTCCTTTGGTCGCTCCTCATTCCAGTTTGCTGCTCCCAACAACTGGAATGAGCTGCAAACATCAGTAAAGCGTATTTATTTATTTATTCCATTATCTACCTTCAATAATTCTTTGCAATAAATATTTTCTGATCAATGTGACTACTTACTTAAACATTGTTTTAAGTCTATTTGAATTACTTGTTAAAAATGAGAACAGTCTTTTATCTTCATGTCTAATGGTTTTATCTTACCCATTTTTCTTTGATGTAAAGCTAGCTATGTGTCTGTTGCTGCTACCTCTTGGCCAGATCGCCGTTGTAAATGAGAATAAGTTCTCAATAGACTCATCTGGAAAAATAAAGGCAAAAATTTTTTTTTAAATAAATAAACTTCATCAAACTTAATGAATACTTTTGAAGCCAGTTATTGAAGTTGGGCATGTAATGATGTAAAGCATGGCTAATTCATCAGACTTCATCAGGACAAGTATCTAAATGTTTTCTTGGTGTGAATTTCTTCTCTAACTCTTTGACAGATGCTTTTTTTTCTCCATCATCTCTTTATTCGTCTTCATCTCCCTTCCTGAACAAATGCCAAAGTGTACCACATTTCTGTGGCAATTTACACAGAATCACCGCAGAGGGAGAGGCGAATGAAGCAGAACAACTTGAAATGGCTTTATAAAAAGGGCTCCCAGGCCCTTTAATTAAACCCATATTGATTGCTATGTGCAGGTTTTCCACTTTCACTTTCTGCTGTTTCTTCTCAAATCTGCATAATAAACATAACCAGGTGAAAATGGCACTAAGGCTCTTCTTCATGCCAGATTCATGACATGTCTCTTGAAGTTTAAGTGTTTGGGTGTTAAGAATAGCTTTAGAATTGTTTTATTCAAGCCAAATCTTTAGTTAGTGTTACTTTTCAGCAAAATGTACTTTTCTGCTTACTCAAGCTTATAATAAGTGCTTAAATGCTTCACAGAGCATTGTAATCTTCAGACCATGAAGGTTCTGACGGTGTGCCGTGTCACGTGCAGATAAACGTAACATGTCACTGTGTCTTTTGAGTTTGATGCTGTGATTTAGAACATAAATAAAAGTAATTAAAGCTGTATTCATTAAAGTTTGATTTGTAAACCAGTCAGCACTTTATTTGCCTCCAAACTGATCTAATTCAGGACCTCTTTAAAATAGTAATTGCAAGAGTTTGGTTTGTGATGGAGATCCTCAAGAAAGATGGGTACAACTGATCTAGTCCAAACAGAAGAGCTTATGCATGCGCAGTACAGATAGCAGAGATGCTGATCATCAAGGCTAGACACAACCATTTTTTATCAGAAATGACACCAGGAGCAGAACTTGCAGCAATACACATTTCTTGTCTTTTACTGATTCAGTAGACCATAATTGTATATGTCCCTTTAGCCCACATATTTAGATAGATAACACATTAAACTAGTCATGTGTTAACCCTTTAAAGCATGAAATATGCTTTAAAGGGTTAACACATGAAGGGTTATGCAAGAATAAAGTTTTTAAAACCAAACTATTCATTGGTTGTGTTACACAGTGAAGTGTAGTGAGGACAAAAGACACATGATGACTTCGTCGATAGACAAGGAAAACCAGTTTTATTTCCTCTGGTCCGAAAAAACAAAATCAGAAAATCCCAGCACTATTCAAAATGGCCTTTGCCACACCCAGCAGTCCACCTATATACTCTCCGACCCCCCCTCCAATTCAGGTCGGCCAATCACATCAGTCCACTCAGGCATTTCCTATATAAAGGCAGCATTAGAGGCGGGCTTCCTCTTTAGCTGCTTCAAAATGGCTGCCACAGAGGACACCTCCTGAGGGTAACAAACAAATTCATGTTACATAACAGATTACATTCCTGAATGAACACTCTTTGGTTTAAAGAAGACATGTTGCTTCTCAACAGGTTGATTTTAGTATAACAAACAAAACTAATTTGTTTTATTTAATTATGTCATGTGTCTTCTTCTACATTCATTTTGCTATAGGATCTGAATAACATTTAAATTGGTCATTTGTGGGATACTCCTCCTTGAACTGTCACCTTATCGTGGTGGAGGAGTTTGAGTACCCTAATGATCCTAGGACCTATGTTGTCTGGGGCACTTTGTGCCCCTGGTAGGGTCTCCCATGACAAATTGGTCTTAGGTGAAGGGTGAGACAAAGAACAGTTCACAGGATCTTTCATGGAGGTAAAGTCAAAGAGTCGGAGTACCCGGCCCGGAGGGTTACCGGTGTTACGGCCGCCGCCGTTTTGGAGCCCAGTGGTGTGCTGCGCTCCATTCCCTGTTCAGCAGCAGCGCAGTACCGTGGACAGCTACTACTTGGGAAGCTGTCCGTACTTTCAGGACCATGGACAGCGCCAGAGCAGCAGTCACGCCAGCTGGGACGTTGCACCTCATCAGCTGGCTCTTCAAAAGCGGCCAGCTGGAGCTCATCAGGGGAGAGAACTGTTTGGTGGTTGCAGCAGCAACGTGTGGTTCTCTCCCCTTGGTGGTTAACTTGTCTGACGGTTTTGTGGTTTAAACCAGTTTGTTTCTTGTGAAGAAACAACTTTAGGACTTTTGTGCATGTTTTTGGGATTAGTTAAGTTAAACTGGTAAACTTTTGGTTTTGGTGTGTCTTTGAGACCATCTTTTGGTAAATTACCAGGTGGGGATCTCTCCCGTTTTTGAAGTCTCTGAGTTCCTGAGCTATTTTAGTGGTTTGGACACTTTTGGTTAATTCAGTGTTTTGGTTAGTTTGTCTTTCAGACAAACCGTTTGTTTAACTACTTGATGGGATTTTTGCCCTTTTTGAGTTTAATTCCCTTTTAAATAGAAGAGGTTTTCTTTACGGATTGATAGCGGTTGGTCCTTTGGACCTTTTTAGTTAAATATAAATATATACACTTTGCGTTGGTAATTTCTAGGAAAGGGTTTTTTGGCCCTTCTTTTGGTTCTTCTTTTTTTGTAATAAAACCTTTGAAAATACAAGGACACTTTGAGTTTGGTTTTGCTTGGTCAAGCCTTTTTCTCCCCAATAAGGGTCACTTTTTGTTATACTGGTCCATCTTATGTTTATTCCCCTCTCCTCCCTAGCTGAGCCCACAGAGGGGTGTAACACCGGGGTCCCACCCTGGAGCCAGGCCTGGGGTTGGTGCCCATGGGCGAGCGCCTGGTGGCCGGGCTTTCGCCCATGGGGCCCGGCCGGGCCCAGCCCAAACCGGATACATGGGCTCCTCCAATTGTGGACCCACCACCCGCAGGAAGAACATGAAGGGTCCGGTGCAATGTGGATCGGGTGGCAGACCAAGGTGGGAGCCTTGGCGGTCCGATCCCCGAACAAGAAAACTGGTTTTTGGGACATGGAATGTCGCCTCGCTGGCAGGGAAGGAGCAGGAGCTTGTGGCAGAGGTTGAGTGGTACTGGCTAGATATAGTCAGACTCACCTCGACACATAGCATTGGCTCTGGAACCCAAGTCCTTGAGAGGGGTTGGCCACTCTCCTTTGCTGGAGTTGCTCCGGGTGAGAGGCGGAGGGCTGGGGTTGGCTTTTTGTTAGCCCCAAGACTCTCTGCCTGTGTGTTGGGGTTTACCCCGAGGGACGAGAGGGTAGCTTCCCTGCGCTTTCGGGTCGGGGAACGGGTCCTGACTGTTGTTTGTGTTTATGGGCCAAATATCAGTTCAGAGTACCCACCCTTTTTGGAGTCCCTGGGGCGAGTGCTAGATAGTGCTCCATCAGGGGACTCCATTGTCCTGCTGGGGGACTTCAATGCTCACGTGGGCAATCACAGCTTGACCTGGAGGGGTGAGATTGGGAGGAACGGCCCGACTGATCTGAACTCGAGTAGTGTTTTGTTATTGGACTTCTGTGCAAGCCGCAGTTTGGCCATAACTAACACCATGTTCAAACATAAGGATGCCCATCGGTACATCGGGCAGCCTAGGTCACAGGTCGATGATAGACTTTGTAGTCGTATCATCTGACCTGCGGCCGTATGTTTTGGACACCCGAGTGAAGAGAGGAGCGGAGCTGTCAACTGATCACCACCTGGTGGTGAGTTGGATCAGATGGCAAGGGAACATGCCGCGTAGACCTGGCAGACCCAAACGCATAGTGAGGGTCTGCTGGGAACACCTGGCAGAAGAACCTGTTAAGACAGTCTTCAACTCCCACCTCCGGCAGAGCTTTGACCGCGTCCCAAGAGTAGTGGGGGACATTGACTCGGAGTGGGCCTTGTTCCACTCTGCAATTGTTGAGGCGGCTGTTGCTAGCTGTGGTCGCAAGGTGGCCGGTGCCAGTCGTGGTGACAACCCCCGTACCCGCTGGTGGACACCAGAGGTTCGGGGAGCCGTCAGGCTGAAGGAGGCCTGGCTGGTCTGTGGGTCTCCGGAGGCAGCAGACAGGTACCGGATAGCCAAGCGGGGTGCAGCAGTGGCAGTTGCCGAGGCAAAATCTCCAGCGTGGGAGGAGTTTGGTGAGGCCATGGAGAAAGACTATCGATCGGCTCCAAAGAGGTTCTGGCAAACTTTCCGGCGCCTCAGGAGAGGAAGGCAGCAACTCGCTCACACTGTTTACAGTGGGGATGGGGAGCTGCTGACGTCAAGTGGGGGTATAGTCGGATGGTGGAAGGAATACTTTGAGGAGCTCCTCAATCCCACCTATGCGCATTCCGCGGAGGAACCAGAGCCGGGAGACCTGGGGATGGACTGTCCAATCTCAGGGGCAGAAGTTGCTGAGGTTGACAAACAACCACACAGCGGCGGAGCCCTGGGGGCGGATGAGGTTCGTCCTGGGTATCTCAAAGCTATGGGTGTTGTAGGGCTGTCATGGTTGACACGTCTCTGCAACATTGCGTGGTCATCGGGGCAGTTCCTGTGGAGTGTCAGACCGGGGTGGTGGTCCCCATCTTTAAGAAGGGTGACCTGAGGGTGTGTTCCAACTATAGGGGCACCACACTCCTCAGCCTCCCTGGAAAGGTCTACTCCAAAGTACTGGAGAGGAGGGTCTGATCGATAGTTGAATCTCAGATTGAGGAGGAGCAATGTGGTTTTCGTCCTGGCCGTGGAACTGTGGACCAGCTCTATACCCTTGCAAGAGTGGTGGAGCGGGCATGGGAGTTTGCCCAACCAATCCACATGTGTTTTGTAGATTTGGAGAAGGCTTATGACCGTGTCCCCAGGGGCACCCTGTGGGGGACACTCCAGGAGTATGGGGTGGGTGGCTTTCTGTTAAGGGCCATTCAGTCCCTTTACCAGAGGAGCGTGAGTTTGGTCCGCATAGCCGGTAGTAAGTCGGACCTGTTCCCGGTGAGGGTTTGACTCCACCAGGGCTGCCCTTTGTCACCGGTTCTGCTCATTACCTTTATGGACAGAATTTTTAGGCGCAGCAGTGGTGTGGAGTGTGTAGAGTTTGGTGGCAGGAGAATCTCTTCTCTGCTTTTTGCGGATGATGTGGTCCTCCTGGCTTCATCCAGCTCTGACCTTCAGCTCTTGCTGGGTAGGTTCGCAGCAGAGTGTGAAGCGGCTGGGATGAGGATCAGCACCTCCAAATCTGAGACCATGGTTCTCGACCAGAAAAGGGTGGCTTGCCAACTCCGGGTCAGGGATGAGGTCCTGCCCCAAGTGGAGGAGTTTAAGTATCTCGGGGTCTTGTTCACGAGTGAGGGTAGGAGGGATCGGGAGATTGACAGGCGGATTGGTTCAGCATCTGCAGTGATGCGGACGCTGAGCCGATCTGTCATGGTGAAGAGGGAGCTGAGCCAGAAAGCCAGGCTCTCGATTTACCGGTCGATCTATGTTCCAATCCTCACCTATGGTCATGAGCTTTGGGTAATGACCGAAAGAACGAGATTGCGGATACAAGCGGCCGAAATGAGTTTCCTCCGTAGGGTGGCCGGGCTCAGCCTTAGAGATAGGGTGAGGAACTCGGACATTCGGGAGGGACTCGGAGTAGAACCGCTGCTCCTCCAGATTGAAAGGAGCCAGTTGAGGTGGTTTGGGCATCTGGTCAGGATGCCTCCTGGATGCCTCCCCGTGGAGGTGTTTCGGGCATGTCCTGCCTGCAGGAGGCCCCCGGGTCGACCCAGGACACGTTGGAGAGGTTACATCTCCAATCTGGTCCGGGAACGCCTTGGGGTCCTGCCGGAGAAGCTGGTGGAGAAGGCTGGGGAGAGGACGGTCTGGAGCTCCCTAGTTGGGATGCTGCCCCCGCGACCCGGACCCGGATAAGCGGAGGAAGACGAACATTTGTGGGATAATAAAGTTTTCTTTTCTATAATATAACAAGAGCTGACCCTTACCACTTGTATCTCCTCCACCTGAGGTCAGGTGACTTATAGGACTAGAAATGTCAGATTTTTGATTAAACCAGAAGTGGTTTGATTGAAACTAACAAAAAATATCTACAAAGGGTTCAACTACATCATTGTTTAATTACCGGGCAGTGAAAAATGAACAGAAATTGAGGGAACCCACATAGCTGACTAGATTTTTTTAATGTTTTCAGCAGTTTCATGCTTTGTTTATGACCTGATTTAATAGTAATTAAAGTTCAGGTTTATAAGTTTGAATATTTCTCCCATAAGAGACTACAAAATTTCACACAAATTTATACCAAACAGCATCGTGATTTTTTTTAAACACAGACTTTACAGTTTTAAGTCAAATAAATGTCAGACGGAGGAAAACAATTTAGAAGTCTGCTTGAAATGATATCATTGTCATGTTGTGTGGTAGATACCTAACCCACGACATACAGAATCAGTCCACAGAGTCAGAGAAGATTGCAAACAATAATTTATTAGTAAAAGGAGAACAGAAGGAGCTGCTAGGAAGTCTAGCAGTATTCGGCAGAGAAGCGAGGTTCGGGTGTGGAGAGTCTGGAGGAACAGGGAGAGTTAGGTCTGGCACCCGGAAATCTGAATGTTGGATCTGATGGAACTTACGGATTGGAGCTGAGACCTCGTGAGAGAGAGAGGAGTGACCGGTCTGGGGAGGGCAGGAGGCTTACTGGAGGCAGATGAGCTTAGAGTCCAAATGAGGAGGGAGCTGAGCATGAAGGGTAATGATGATCCAGGAGGAAGGGTGGGCAGCCTGGAGTGGGAAGACCAGAGGAGGATGCTGAGAGACGAGTGGACAGTGAAAAAACCAGGTTGGTAGCAGCAACGAGGTGAACTGATAAGAGATATCAGCAGCAGGCAAACAAGCAGTCAAAAAACACAGAGCTCAAAAATCCATATATTCAGAAATTCTCAGGATCAAAGCTTAAGTTGAGTTTGGCTGTTAGGAGAAATACCCAAGTCGAGTTAATCATCCAGCGAAGTGAAGGCGTCTCTCAGGAGCTTAAATATCCCTGGCCAGCTAATCAGCAGATTACCTGCAGCCTCCCCACTTCCAGGCACGCCCACCTGCAGAGGAGAGGTGAGACTCAACACTAATTAGTGTGTGAAAAAACCCCAGACCGCGACAATCATAATGACAGCTCGACATCATGTTTCTTTATTACCACCAAATACCAAAGAACAGACACAAATCACCATGACAACGGATTCTTATTGTTGGCATATTGGTAAGTTTGAAAGGTTTTTCAGTGCGACTAAAATGGATACATTTCATAATTGTTTTATTTATTTATTTATTTATTAAGTCAATTTTAGTTTATTTCACTTTCGTCATTTTAAATACATGCATCATCTTGAAGCTCTGAGTAGTCTGATACCTGTAGAGCTTCCTCTTTCTATGAACTCATTCATCACAAAGGAAGTCTTTCCTCACTCTGTGTGTGTATCAATAGACTGAATACACACAGGGCCACATGTTCCACCCCCCCCTCTTTAACCACAGTCATTTGTGCCATTGTCAAAAGTGATAAATGGGTTATGTGGCATCGATAAGAGAGAGCAGTGAATTTTTATAATGCATTAAACAAGAGCGAGGGGGCAAGCAGACAGGTGGGCTAAGAGGGACGGAGGATAGCAGCGGAACTGGAAAAGTGGGCTATCATGCTGCAGCAGTGTGCTGTTGGCAGGGGACCTCTGTCACACACAGTTTGAGCTGCTGCTTCACATCTTCACTGGTGCTTCATCTCGATTTTTCTCTGATATCCAGCCATCAGCCCCCCTCGAGCTCACAGCTGTCCAGCAAGGCAGCAGAGCTGGCAGTCACAATATTCAGTGACTGCTGTTACATGGATCGTATGGCACTTCATTGGAAAGACAAGGGGTGTGTGTGTGTGTGTGTGTGTGTGTGTGTGTGTGTGTGTGTGTGTGTGTGTGTGTGTGTGTGTGTGTGTGTGTGTGTGTGTGTGTGTGTGTGTGTGTGTGTGTGTGTGTGTGTGTGTGTGTGTGTGTGTGTGTGTGTGTGTGTGTGTGTGTGTGTGTGTGTGGTTTCTCTTTGTTTCCTTATAAATGCCCACTGGAATAATAAATCTGCTTCCTCTTCCCTGTTTAGAACAGGTTGCAGTTGGATTCAATCCATTCTCTCTAAACATGGTGTCATGGCTAAAATATCATGTTTGTGCCTTGGTTAAATATTCTGTAACACAAGTAACACATCTCAAGGACTTCGTTTTGCTGTGTTGCAATGAAATACCCCCCACTTGACTGGTTCTGGTCTTACCTGTCAGACAGGCATCTTAATCCTGGAGCCACACCTCTTCTCAATTTACTCATCTCAAGGAATGATTTTAGCAAAACTTGAAATGAGCTACCACCTTTATGCAGATGATTGTCAGATATATTTGGCTTTAAATAAACCAGACATCGCTCACCTACTCGTTGACTGCCTCTCTGAAGTCAAAAGCTGGCCTTCAGCTAACTTCCTATGCCTCAACAAAAACAAGACCGATGCTATTCTTTTTAATCCAATAAATCTGAATCATTCACCTGGTGACACCTCTCTCCCCTTTTCTAGATTTTTTTTACCTGAACCAATGATTTTATTTGAGCTCATACACTGCCAGGCCAAAAAAAGTTCACCCCCTGGAACTAACTAAGCATATAGGTCTGAGCCTTTTTGGATAATTACTGCATGGCTGCATTCAGCTGGAAACAAGTCATTTAACCCCAACTGGTGCAATTAGTTGCTTCTCATTTCTTAAACAACCATGTGGAAAGACACATCTGGTGGTCATGGAAAAGATGTAAGTCTGTTTGTAGGCTTTCCTTTTTCCACCTTCGGAATATTGCTAAGATTTGAAGCATCCTTTCCAGGAGTGATGCTGAAAAACTAGTTCATGCATTTATTACATCAAGACTGGATTACTGTAATTCATTACTCTCAGGAAGTCCACAGAATGTAGTTAAAAGTCTTCAGCTTGTCCAAAATGCTGCAGTTCTGATGAGAAGGAAAAAGAGAGATCATATCTCCAGAGGCCCTCCATCATGCTACACTCTCTTGTCTTAGCTTCCCTACATTGGCTACCTGTTGAATTCAGAATAGATTTTAAGATCCTTCTTCTCACATGTAAAGCTCTTAATAATGAAGCTCCATCATACATCAGTGACCTGATTGTTCCATATGTTCCTAACCGAGCACTTCGCTCGCAGAACTTTATTGGAATGTTTACTGTGTGAAGTGCCTTGAGATGACTTGTCGTGATTTGGTGCTATATAAATAAAATAGACTTGAATTCAATTTGAGAAGAGTCGCAATGTTTCCCATATAAAATTTTGTGTGGGGAGGGGGTAACCGTTTCACTGCCGTGCGTCGGCCATGAGAGGGTGGAATGCACGCTCTGGTTATGACAGGGAGGAAGGGTGTAATAGCTCGAGCAGCGCCACACCTGAGCGTATGTAGGAGAAGCACTGGGTCAGATCGTTGGCATGCATCAAGCAGATTGTAGAAACGACTTAAACTGGTTTGTTGAGAAGCAACATGTCTTCTTTAAACCAAAGAGTGTTCATTCAGGAATGTAATCTGTTATGTAACATGAATTTGTTTGTTACCCTCAGGAGGTGTCCTCTGTGGCAGCCATTTTGAAGCAGCTAAAGAGGAAGCCCGCCTCTAATGCTGCCTTTATGTAGGAAATGCCTGAGTGGACTGGAGGGGGGGGGGGGGGGGTTGGAGAGTATATAGATGGACTGCTGGGTGTGGCAAAGGGTCATTTTTCCTCTCTGAAAGTGACAGAGACTGCTAAGAGAGTTGGATGGGTGGCCATATTGAATAGTGCTGGGATTTTCTGATTTTGTTTTTTTCGGACCAGAGGAAATAAAACTGGTTTTCCTTGTCTATCGACCAAGTCATCATGTTTCTTTTGTCCTCACTACACTTCACTGTGTAACATGGTTTAAGAATGTCCAATGCATTATTAAAAGCTGGTCTGAGAAGCTTATCGAAACAACGCCACAGTGAATGTGTGCAGTAATCAAAGCTAAAGGCAGTCCAACAAAATATTATTGTGTGACTTTTTTTGACCAGGCAGTGTATGTGCAGTACAAGTTCCATTATAGAGTTTGTCATTTGTTTTTGTACACTTTAGTGGCAATAAAGAACTAACAAACCAGGTGAAGACCAGCATGTTTTCCTTATATTGTGATACATAAAACCCTAGAAAAGAAAAAGGATGGACTTTCATTTAGCTGTGATTGCACATCTTGTCATCTTTTTTCTCAAAGAAACTCGCAGCATGTTCCAGGAGATTGATTTAGTTACATTATGTCCTGTCAGAAGATGTGAAACTACACACACAGGCATGTGTTTAGTCATGTATGATCCAATTACACTCTTATGGGGGATGTCAGTAGGAACACGGATGGGTTGAAGGACACTTAGTAAAGGGTGCTTTTGCCCTCTGCATATCAGTGTATACTTTTTAATGTGAATGGACACCATTACATTGTACACGTTTTTGTTCTAACATTCAGAAATTAATGTACAGGCATTTGTGTCCTGTTTAAAGATTGCATAGCATAAAGTAGTTTAGGATAGTGATGGGAATTCCGTCTCTTTTTAGAGAGCCGGTTCTTTTGGCTCCCAAGTGGCTCCTCAGATTTTCTGTTGCGTAGTGCACATTTATAACCAAAATAATGCTAAACTATATGTAAAATAATTTACTAATGTAAAAAAATATATATATCAAATATTTATCATTTCTATGGATTTAATAACTGAACACTTTAAGAAATCTCAACTTTCCGACTGCTGGCGCTCATTTTCTCACCGTCTTCGTCGCACTCTCCTCTCTCGCTCGCCTTTTTCCTCCTCCTCATTCCCTCTCGTCTCCCTCCTCCCACATGTGCTCTGCTGTGTGTTTGAGTCTGATCCTCCCTCTTCCCCGCCCCTACTGCTCTGTGTGTGGACAGTCTGGACACACAGTTACACTTGTAACATGAAAGCCTGTAGCTTTCACCAAGGCAGGGGGGGAGGGGACGGCTCCCGTCGTTCACTTCAAAGAGCCGGCTCTTAGAGCCGGTTCGTTCGCGACCGACACATCACTAGTTTAGGTTGTTGTTGTTTTAACTTTTTCCTAAAGTCATGGTGTTGTCGGGGTCTGGTGGCACTGAGATGATGTTTGTGAAGCATAGCACACAGGATTTATCTGCCGTTATAGTGGATGGGTGAGTTTCCATTAATCACAAAGCATCACCTTTTGTTAGCCTCTTAGAGGTAAAGGGACTTATGTTTCAAGTCTTTTTATGCACGTTGTTTCCCAAACATGTAAAACTCTGCAGATCACATTGGGCCAGACAGGAAGACCTCGAACACAAAAGCAGCATAAAACATCTGCAAACTTTCAAAATAAAAGTTGCATGCAGCTTCCCAGTTGCTTAACTAGTAAAAGAAATGGACGTTATTACCTGTGAAACCTTTATAGCTAAAGTAAACAGAACGGAAAATAAACCACATACCTTTCTGGATACATGCTGCCATCTTTCTTCTTACTTGTTATTACGTGAACTGCCAAAATGACGAGGAGTCTTGCAATCCTCCTGTGATTTGGTGACCTCATGGGACCAGCTGCATGAAATGGTTTCACTGTTGTTTCACATCTGAAGGGCTCCTGATGGTAAGGGAACTCCGGGTAAAAATGTGTCGACTACGTTACACTCCTCTTACTCATCCAGTAGAAAGTCTGGGTTAGATTTAGAGCTATTGGCTTTTTTACTGCTGTGTTTCTAATGTCTTTCATTTCTCTTCTAGAGCGGAAGAAGATAACTCTGACTGTAGGAAACCAACTGTCCTACAAGAAGATTTACAATGTTGTGGGCTACCTGAAGGGAAAGAAGAACCCAGGTGTGTTTGTTCAAAGCAGACTTTTCTTGGTTCAGATCTGGAAAAACAACAGAAATCCCAGATAAGGTTAAACCTGTGATGCAGCATGTTGGGACAGATGTGTATTGCCTTATATGTGTTGTTTATAGAATCCATTTCACACATTTTCTCCTGAAATTAGCAACATTAAATCATTCCTTTATTATAAAATTTGTGAAATGTCTGTGAGCTGAACCCAGGAAACTAAAAGGGATTGTAAAACTTAACTTTCCATTTAAATGTAAATAAAATTGTAAAATAAAGGGAGAGAAAAACAAAACTCACTTGTTTCTGTTAAGCAGAAAAAGAACATTTCCAACAAATGTCTTTCAGTCAGTACAGCATTATAAACGGTTGTGTTTTTAATTTTGTTTCATTCTGTGCCATCACACCATCCCTAATAATAGCAGGGTTCAAGTTTCTCCTTTGGGATGTATTAAATGAGAGACCAAGGTCTAAAACTGCTGAGACACTTTTGGTCATGTTTGTAGCACAGGTAACAATCAAAAAATCACAATATCCTTTTAATTTGCAGTTACATTTTGATAACTGATTTGTGCACATTTCATATGTTTTAATGAGTGTACGTTAGATCATTTGGAATTATAGATTTTTCCTATATGACAAGAGCAAATTTGAATAGATTTGTCTTTAATTTACGCATTTTCAAAAACAGAATTTATTTTTGTATTTTGAATAAAAAAATTGTTCCGCCATTTTGTAAAATCTCTTCTCAGCTGCTGCAACGCCCGAGGGGAAATTCAGGCTGTTGCTGCCCTCATTCTTCTTTAACTGTCTTTCATCGCGCCCTTGTCTCTCCTCTACAGCCCTGTCTTTATACACCTCCTTCCCCACTATAATACAGAAGTGATGCTACTGTACCTGTCCTGCCCACTCACCAGTGGAAAATTACCTGGCTGATTTACAGTGTGATATTAAGCAGACATAATGGATCACTAAAACAGATAATATGGGCCACAAATCTTACAAAGTAGCAACACTTTAACTGGCTTTTGGCATTTGATCATGTACATGTTCTACACTCAAACCTACAGAATGAATATTCGTGCATGCTTGCAACAGGCATATTCAGATTCATTTGCCCTGTGTAATTTATTTATTTCTGTAGATAGATAAGCAAAAGAATAAATCTAGAAATACTGCTTGCTCATGCACATGGAAGCACTAACTCACGCAGTCTGGTTGAGGTGAACTGGACCTTATCCTAGCAGTAAACAGGCAAGAGATGGGTTCCTGGTTCATCACAGAGCCAATACAAAGATTCACAAGCAAGACAAAACAAAGTCTCTCTCTCTCTCTCTCTCTCTCTCTCTCTCTCTCTCTCTCTCTCTCTCTCTCTCTCTCTCTCTCTCTCTCTCTCTCTCTCTCTCTCTCTCTCTCTCTCTCTCTCTCTCTCTCTCTCTCTCTCTCTCTCTCTCTCTCTCTCTCTCTCTCTCTCTCTCTCTCTCTCTCTCTCACACACACACAAACACACACATACACACACACAGACACATGGATGTAGTTTTGACTTTAGAAGTGGGGGGACACCACTGGCATGAGGACTGGCGGGGGTTGGGGATCATTACAGCAAGTATACAAATATACATATAAAACTCCAGTCTAGAGGCTCTTTTATGCAATGCCAGGGATACAGAACTGTCAAGTACACAGGTGCAGCAGTAACCAATCACACGTTAGCAAGTATCAGCAAAGCCAATAGATGAGCTTATGGACAGCTCTAATGGGAAATGGGCTTCAACACTCCACTATGCCTAATCCAAACCCTAAGCCCAACCATAACCACTGGGGTTCCATTCCTAACCCTAACCTAAACTAAAAGCTGATTAACGCCATTCTTCCAAAACCAAGTGTTAGGGTACTTAGCAGCAAAATGTCCCCACAGAGCAGAAATGTCCATAGAGTACAGGTCACAGTCAAAGTGTGTCCACTTAAACATAGGAAGAAAAGTGTACACACACACACACACACAACCCTATGGTCAAGTCTGATTGTCTTCTGAGATGAGTTGAGATAAGATTTGTTATTTTATGTAAAAAGAAAAACATCACAATGCTGCGGGGGGATTTAGCGACTTGATGCCGGGGGGAATTCAGCTGTAGAATATTTAGGTTTCGTAATAAAATGTAAATATTTTCTTCCAGATGGATGTAAGTTCAACAGCTTATAGGCAGTATGAGAGGAATGTTTTGCTTTTTTCATGTTTGTTTCCATGTAAGTTAGCTCTTAGGGGGAGGAGACTAGTTTCTTTGGGTCTTCATTTACTCTAGTTGCCATATCAGGAAGTGATGCAACCGGTAAGAATACTGATTTTATTGCAGCACTTAGTTTTTGAAATAGATGAGCAGAATAATTTTTGAGAACATTTAGGAATAAGTTTAGGCAAAAAGTTGCAGAATACAAACTGTCATGGCACAGACTTCTGCAAATAAACTTTAATCTAATATTTTGGCTTTTAATGTGTGATGCTTTTTTTTCTAAAGTCTTTCCCATTTTGGTGGAATTAAAACAATTTAATTATCAAATGTATAAAACATAAAACAAATGCTATTGGAACCAAAGTCAAGATTAGATGCTATATTATGTTTTGTTACTGTTGTAATTTGGCTACTTAAAATTTAAAAGACACAATCCCCGGTTCACTCTTTGCCCTAATCTCACCCATGGACGTAATTTTCACTTAAGAAGTGGGGTGGGGGGGGGGGGATCTTTACAGTATGCTCTAATGGGAAACAGGCTTCAACACAAATGGTTGTTTTCTGCTTGGTCCTAGAGCTCAACTAGTGTCAATTTAATATAGCGTAATATTGTTTTTGGATGGTAAAAAGTACAGGGGTCAAACCTTGACTTTGGAAAAAGTGGGGGGGGGGACATGTCCCCCCTGTCCCCCCAAAAAATTACGTCCATGATCTCACCCTTTGACAGCTTTTCACAGTAAACATCTCTCTTTCTGGGTATTCTGCTGCTGGGTGAAGTGTCTCCCAGGTTCCCAGAATGCATTTTGCTGAGCAATGTACAATGGCAATCAAAATACTGCCCCTTATTCGTTCTTGATATCTAACACCAACGCTTCATTGCGTAACTAGTTTTGTTCATGTTGTTAAACACACAGCAACGTATCAAAAGAACAACAGAGAGATGCTTGGTTGAGTACGATCTCTACATGAACTGACTCTCCGAGGCTGTGTTCATCTAAATTAGCAGCAGCTAGCCTAATTTTGACATTGCTATTTAAATGGAGTTGGCAGCTCTGTGACATCATTATACTCCTGTACTAATATTGGTCAGCTTTGAGCAGCTTTTGAAACCTTTATAATCAGTTCACACCCAAAACTGCAATTGACTCCACATCCATCATCAGTGGAGGACGACACAGCTAGAAAACATGAATGATTTTACATTTTGAACAGATGCTGTGGTGAGCCTGTCCCCGTCTCCCCACTGGTGGCCATTTTACTGACATAATTAATGTAGTTGTGTGGGCATAGATGTTAAGCATAGCAATGATGGTGGCAACAGGTGTGCATCATTAGGTGTTCAAATAAAATCCTCCTTGCTTTACACTCTGCTGTGTGAACGAGTAAGAATGTTTTACTTGGTTTTTGCAGCTTTTTGCTTGTTGGAATTAAGAAACGTGATAACCACCAGCTATGCAGCAAATTACCCAGTTTGGTGTTTTGAAATACTGTCATTTTGTTTTGCTGGAACCTTTACTTGATTTTCATGAAGGAGTTTGGATCTGGTAAAAACTACATTTCATTCCAGTTGAAATTGACGGTTCTAACTCATTCTCAGATGAGAAGCAAAACGCCTTTAAGGATGTGAAAAAAATGCCGTGATCACTATGACCTGCATGACTGAGAACATTCAACAATAATAGGTGGAGAGCATCTTATTACTCAGGAGAAATTTTAAAATTAACATCACATCATGATATGTTCACATTTGGCAGCGGCTGATCAAATTAATTGATTAATGAAAACATTGTTCCCATGTCAAGTTGCTCTGATGCAGTTCGACATGTAAACCCGATTTTATTTAGTTTGTTTACTCCTGTAATAATTTCCATTTGATGAGATCATTTTTATAATAAGACATTTGATTTATAAGTACTCTCCAAGACTCTCGAATAGAAAAGCCTCTCATCTTATTTAGCTGCTTGAGGGTTGGGGTGATGTGTTGGGCATGTGGGGTTCTGTAGATGACGCGGGCCAGCGGGAGTTAGTAGAGGGATTTGTGTGGTAAACCAAACAGCAGCACATGATGGTAACAGATGAGAGGTAACCAAGGCAGTGACTTCATCTGACCGTGTTGTAGAAGTAAAAGGACAGAGAAGGTTGATGTAACAGAGGTGGAGGAGGGCAAACCAGGTGGTGGTGTTCAGGCATGCTAAAGCTTGGTTTATGCTTGACGCATTCACTTTCCGCGTGGTGATGCGGCTCGCGGATGGAACGCGCTTCACAACTCGCAGCGTTTATGGTTCATGCGGCTCGTCTCTGCGGTGAGCCAATATTCTCCCAAACTGTAGGGGGCAGCATGGAGCTCTACTGCATGAATCCAACACTACACCATAGTAGAAGTAGAAATTACTGTTTACAACATGGCATTCCAGCATTTTTAAACAGCGTCCTCGTCTTTTCCGACAGTGCGAGCTATTTCTCTCCAAGAATTATTAACAACATGTTGATCCCGGTGATCTCTGAGAGCTGAATCATACAAATGTCTGTATTTACGAACCTCTGCCATACTAGTTCTTGCCGGTCCGCCATGTTTTTCTTTTTCCACGTCGGTCCGTCCGCGTGATTAGAAATTTTCCGAGGTGCGCGTTGCGGAAATCTTGGGCCGTGCGGAGACGCGGTGGAGGGGCGTGGTTGTTAAAATGATGCAAAATGACGCAACTTTTCCGCGCGGAGCCGTGCGGACGCGTCAAGCATAAACCAACCTTAAGGAGGAGGCTGCTGTTGAGGATGACGGACTCGACCTGTGGGGAGGAGGCGACAGTGAAGTTAACAGGCAAATGGTCTGTTTTTAGCACCTTCTAGGGTTCCAAGGCCCAAGGCACTTTACAACACATCCCGTATTTCATTCACACACTGGTGGTGATGAGCTACATTGTAGCCACAGCTGGCCTGGAGCACACTGACAGAAGAGCACAGCTTCCACTGGTCCCTCTGACCAACACCCGCAGGTACGGCTGGTTAAATGTCTTGCCCAAGGCCGCAACAATAAAGACAGGCTTACCAGGGATCAAACCTGCAACTCCTCTGCCACTGTCACCCAAAAGAAAGAAGGATGTCCAGATGTGCAATAAAAACAATTTCTGTTTTAGTTGCATTAGATTTGACAAGGTTATGAGAAAGCCACATTCTTGTACTGCAGTATACAGATCAGTCTCAGGGTGCTACTACTGCAATTTTCATGCACATTTCAAAGATCCTGGTTCTGACTTTGAGAGCACTCTGCATGGCCATACACCAGATTACATCAGTGACCTTTTTGATCCTTACACCATGATGTCCCTGAGGTCCTCTGACTAAGGCCCCGTGAGACTGAAAACCAAAGGAGACAGAGCCTTTTCTTCTGCGGCTCCAAGGCCCTGGAACTCTCTTCCTCTGAAATTTGAGATTAGTGAACCTTTTTGCTTTCTTTAAATATCAGCTCAGGGGTTGTCTCTTTAAATCTGCTTATGTTTAATGTGCACATTGTGATTTGGATCTTCAAAGGAACCATTTTAAAAAGATTTTCCTTTCATACTAGCACAGCAGGCCACTGAAACAGATAGCATGGTCAGACAAAAAACAGAGGATGAAAAACTAACTGTTGTACTTGTTTTAAGGTTTTTATGAAAATAATTTCGTATTACTCTGTTAATTGTTTTCAGATCGCTATGTTTTGGTAGGCAGCCATCATGACAGCGACCAGGGAGGCGGGACTTCTGCCATCATGAATCAACTCATTGAAGCATTAACGGACCAGACCAAACGAGGATGGGTGCCAGACAGGACCACTGTGTTTTGCTCTTGGGGAGGCTCAGTTCTGGGGAACATCGGGTCGTACGAGTGGGGGAAGGTCAGCAAGCACAAGAACACAAGCGATACCTTTAAAGGCTTTTGGAGAAGACACATAGAACTAAGAAGGCAGAATTTGATCCATTAGGTTTTGTCTGTGATAATCTAACAGTATATATTCTTATTTACCAACATTTGCTAAAGATAATTAGTTCAGACTTATAATTTACATTTTAAGTGCACAACCTGGTCTACCTCTCACATATCATGTATGTGTAGCGCTGCCTTTAGAAGAGGCACAGGTAGTGGACAGTTCGTTCAAACACTGGTACAAGCAGATGGGGAAGCTCCGCCTCTAACAATTGCTGAGTTTTAAACATCAGGATACATAAAAATGTTATCTGGTCCTCACCAGGTTCTAAAATGACTCAAATATAACCTCTAGTGTACAAAAACAATTACAAAGTCAAACAAGAAGCCACAATAGAAAAGTTGTTAAATTTTAAGTCCACCGTTGCTGCTTCCAAATGTTTGCATTATAAAGTGCCTTGAGATGACTTGTATTTTGAACTGGCGCTATATAAATAAACTGAACTGAACTGATTTAGGATGGAAAACAGCAGCCAGATGCTGCTGATCAAAAGCCTCTGCTTTTCTAGAAGAGCTCACGCCTCAGGAAAACAAAAGTTGTATCTATGTTTTGATCCAGAGCATACGACTGGTGTAAACACGTTGTCCAGAAAAACACAGCATTTACCTGGAGTGCATCGCTCTAAGTGCAGTGTTGATTTTGACAACTAATTTTAATTGAGTTTTAGACTTTTGACTAAGATTCTTGTTCATTTTAGTCACAATTTAGTTATCCAATTTGTTTTAGTTTTAGTTTGGTAGTGGGTCACTTTGCCCTGCGTCGGGCGAGTTGCCTGCTCATCGTTATCTTGGTAACAACGGGGCCATCTCCTGGGTCCAGGAATGTTTGTTCCCCGTGTGCAGTAGTACCGGGACCAGAGTGTGTAGGGAGGGGTATTCAATTCTGGGCCTGGAGGGCCGGTATCCAGCTCGTTTTAGTGGTTTCTCTGCTCCAACACGCTAGATTTAGTGGATGAATCACCTGTGCAGCAGGTCATCAGGCTCTGCAGAAGCCTGTTAATCACCTGCTGATTGAAATCGGGTGTGTTGAAGCAGGGTTGAAACCAAAACATGCTGGATACCGGCCCTCCAGGCCCAGAATTGAATGACCCTGGTGTAGGGTGTGTATGAGGAGTGTGTGAGGGTGGATGAAGGAATGCAGACAGATGCTGTGAAAACCCGACCCGGCTTTTCTGATTCTGACATGCAGTCTTGTGTGTCTTTGGTTTGGGTGTGTTTATGTGTACGCATGTGGGTGAGGTTGTGTGACTGTGTTTGTGTGTCACTATCTGTCAGGTAGGGTCCTGAAGTTAAGTGCTCATATGTGTCCTTGGGCAAGACACTTACCCCACCTTGCCTGCTGGTGGTGGTTGGAAGGACTGGTGGCGCCAGTATTCTGTCAACGCTCCCCAGGGCAACTGTGGCTACCAAGTAGCTTATCACCACCAGGGTGTGAATGCATGTATGACTGATTGTGTTATAAAGTGCCTTGGGGGTCCCAGGACTCTAGAAGGTGCTATATCAAATGCAGGCCATTTTACCATTTAGAAAGCCCCAATAAGTGAAACAATGCTGAACGAGGCAGCAACTGACCTGAGAGATTAGATCACAGCTCAAATTAACACCAATCGACCCCAACGCCAACAACGTCTGAGTGAAGTGCCATCAGATAACCTCGAAGATGTGAATGCAGCATTGGGAACAATTCCTACAAACTCTATCACTGGAGCCCAACAGCTCCAGATTACAAGTCAAAAGCCATTTCAAAGTCCAGAGCTCAGTCTGATACTCAAATACCCACAAACCTCAACAAACATAACACAGGCAAATATGTTGTCTGTTTTTCTACTTTTGTGGTTAAATTAGATATTTTTTACCTGGTAAAGACCAGATGTAATCCCTTATGTCCTGATGAATAAAACCTTAGATGCTAAAGTAAATGGTAAATGGTAAATGGCCTGTATTTGACATAGCGCCTTCTAGAGTCCTGGAACCCCCCAAGGCTTTACAACACAATCAGTCATTCACCCATTCACACACTGGTGGGGATGAGCTACAATGTAGCCACAGCTGCCCTGTGGCTCACTGACAGAGGCGAGCCTGCCGAGCACTGGCGCCACCGGTCCCTCCGACCACCACCAACAGGCAACGTGGGTTAAGTGTCTTGCCCAAGGACACAACGACAGCGACAGACTGAGCGGGGCTCGAACCTGCAACCTTCCGATTGCGGGGCGAGCACTTAACTCCTGTGCCACCGTCGCCCCAAAAAAAGTCTGTTTCTTCATGACTGTAGATGCAGAAAGGTGAGGTTTTATTATAACTTAGAAACAGAGCACATGGCTGCCAATCAACACATTACTGTTCTGATCCCAGTTTCCCTCCATGTATGTACTCTCACAGGACTCTTGTGAAAAACATAGAACATCCACTTGAAACCTTGCTGGTTAGATAAAGTCCAAAATAAGTTACTTTATTCTTCGATTAGTCTGGCAAAATGTCTCTAACTGACTCCCAGGGTGACACGTGAAGATGTTACAAAAAGCTCTACTTGCTAGTGAAACAGCCACCTGTTTGTGTGAAGAAAGATAGATATGATAATTGATGCTTCAGTAACAATCGTTTTCCACTTCAAGGAGAGAGATAACTTCAGCTTGTCAATATAAATAGTTCAGGTTCATGGCTGAACAATGAAAGAATCATGTTCACAGTAAAAACATTCATGATTTCTATTAAGACTTTTATTCAGTGAAAAGCACACACAGCAGGAGAAATCTTTGTTGGATGTAGGATTGAGACAAAGCAAACCAAGGCAGCATGCAGGGTTTTCTCGGGTTTGTTTGTTTTGGGTTTTATGTAAGTTTTTAAATTAAACTCTTTTGTTTAATCCAAATAATCTAAAAATGCATTATAGAACAGTTATGGAACAGTTATAGAACAGTGAAGCTGACAAGAATGATCAAAGGCAATGTCTTGCTAAGGTCTAGTGTAACTCGGTGTAAAACCCAGATTACAATAGTAACATCATTACACAATTAGAATGAATAATGAAATTTTAATGGAAATTTACAAAACAGTTAAAACAGGATAAAAGACCAAATAAGATAAATAGAAATCTAAACATTCATACATTCATAGTTTTAAAAAAAAGAAAAAAAAAAAGAAAATACAAACTTGTTGAAAATAGTCAAATAAGAAAGGCTAAAATCGAGTAAATAGAAAGTTCCAGTAAAATTCAGGTAGCAACTGACTAACCAATCACGTGGCTAGCCAGCTATTGCATCAGCCAATAGAATTTAGCACTTTCTGCTGCTCACTACGCAGCTTTCACTTGCCTTCAGACGCGCTGAGACGCTGACGAGGAAGCACTTGCCGTGAAGAGCAAACTAGGATGCACTAGCAGCCGTTACTTGAAAAAAATTACTCCAAGTTCGAGATACAGAGGTCCGAAGACCGTGATTTTGCCGTGAATTACCCTTGGGGAAACCCCGTGCAAACCAAGCTGACTTTTCTTGGTCAGGTTTTTTATTTTGGATTGATTCACCTCGGTGAATTGAAGATTCGTGTTCCAGTTCTGGATGGCGAGCCCCAGCCCAACCGAACCATCAAGCCGGTGATTAACTGGTCTGTCACTCACCTGAACTCGACTTCACCCCAAGATCTGACTGACAAGGATTTCATGAACATTTGTCAAGCTGACTGACTGACTGAACAAACACAGACTGGTGACATTTCATTTTACTATTTTATTTTATTTCATTTTATTTTATTTCACAAAGCGCTTTGTTATATATTAAGTGGGTTATAAATGCTGGTAATAAACCATTGTTATATTTACCTTGCTTGGTCCATGTTGTCACTCCACCACTTGCTCCTTAGAGTCTAGAATCTTTTGATCTGGTCCACTCGGTGTTAAACCACAAAGATTTTCATGTGAACCACCTCTGGTAAAATCTACGTGAGGTTACACTGGGGTGTTTCTCAATGTCAAGGCGCCTTGCCTTGCCAGGCGATATCTTGCGAGGCCAAGCGCCTTGCTTACGAGGACACTGTCCTTCCTTGGTCAAAGAAAATGGTTACATGGAACAGACTTGCATCACGTGACCGCGGCTTCCACGGCGGTCAAGTAACATCATGTGACACGGGAGATAATGTTATATTTTATATGTATTAGTTTCAATATAAATATATTAAGAGACTTACTTTTTAAATTCTGTATATGTTTGTTCAATAAAAAATATAAGTGAGTTACTACCCGCTAGCCACCGAAGCGGCAACTACTAAGCAACTAACCAACAATAGATAACTTCTTTGGATCTAAAAAAAAGCATTTTAAATTAGTTGACTTACTTTTAAACTTGAAAATTGACCCCGAAGTAGCCGCCGGCTTCTGATCCGCCATCCTTTTGAAAATACAGCGGTGTATTGTGGGTAATTTTTGGCCAAGGCTAGGCTACAAGACACCTCCCATGTGTCCTTGCTCAGCTAGCTAAACGGCTAACAAACGGAGAACACATGCCTCGGTAGAACATGAGCATTGGAACCAATTGGAACACGTCTTGGCGGCTCCTGATGATGTATCTCCAAGGCAACCGGGGCGGGGCCAAGACATCTTGGCAAGGTTCCTTGACATTGAGAAATACCCCTGGTTAGTGATAATGTGACCAGCTGACTCCAGCAGCATGAAACAAAGCTAACTTGTAATATGTCTGTGCTTGTCTTCAGGATAACAGCGTCGTCCTACAGAGCAGTGCTGTAGCCTATGTGAGTCTGAATTCTCCAGTTCGGGGGATGGAAACTCTTCGAGCTACAGCTTCTCCGACTCTTCTGCAGCTCACCACCGACATTCAAAAAGTAACTATTCCTCCTTTTCATATAAATCTCACTCAGTTTCGTTTCACTGCCTTGGGTTAGGTTCTGCACTTGTCACCGTAGATGAGAACGTAGATTGAGCCTTACGTTTCAGCTCAGCTCTCTCGTCACTACGACAGACCGGTGCAACCCCCAACACTGTAGTCGCAACAGCAGTCCACACAATTATGCTCTGATTCGTCAACAAGAACCCGAGATCCTTTAACTCCTCCCTAGATCTACTTTTTTATTCGTACATTTACATGGCCAGCATTCATTGTACCAACTATTTTCTGCAGCAGCCCTATACATTAAAATGATAATTTTATTAGGATTCCAGCTGATTTTTGGTTGGAACTAAACTGTTCCAGGTAGGTGAAGTGGTTCAAGTGATGTCAAGTCTCCTTGTTAACCTGGATTATGCACGTGTCACAGTGAGCCATTTGGGGTTAATTGGCACACCGTTTTTCAGGTTTTGTAAAGCCACAGTAGATCTTTTGAAACTCTAATTAAAATCAGACCTGACATAAAGAGTTGTTAAGAAAGAAAATGTGTCACCTAAAACATTCATTGTGATGAGCTTCAGCTACAGCCTGTTTGTGCACAACCTACAAGAATAATACGTCTCTATTTGATCAAAGAAGTTAAAAAAAAAACAACACAAATGTAGTTGCTTTAACTCGTTGACACATATGGTTCCACGTATGACTGGTGTCGTTTTGATATAGTATTTGACAGTCCTTTATCTGACTAATGAAACTAGATGTTCTGCTGACACACTTGTTAACATCGTGTTGACATTTTGATCCACGCCATGCGTATTTTACCTTCGTGTCCTTATTTGACTCCTGCTCGGCGTCTTTGTTTACGTCACTCTTCATATTTCTGCTCCGCTTTTATTCGTGTTCTCATTAGAAGAGGAACCTGACAGCTTAACCATTAAAGAGTGAAATGTCACAACAAGACATAGGAAGAATTTTCTCTTCTCTTTAAAGCATGCCATCTGTTCAGTAAAAGGAGGAGGATGGATCTCTGTGGGATCTAAATAAAGCTAAATTCACTCCTTCCCACTCTTTACATTCACATAGAGGGGCCAGCCCACTGAAAAAGTACTGCAGCTCTCTGATTCTCCTCCTAAATATGTCCTTATTCCAACCTGGGGGTGTTATGCAGATATGATCAGCCCTTGCAGACATGTTCTACCTAACTTTTGAGGTCTCTTTAAACTTGGGGAAACTTCTTCCTTGTAAAAAAAAAACATCTCTACTCATCAACACTCTTCTTTCTCAGCCTCTTCCACCACCCCTTTTTTCCGTTTTGTTTTTTTCTTGTCCCTTAGGCATTACATCCTTCTCCCTTCCCACCTTCTTTTACTCTCCTTCTATCACATCCTAATCTCCTCTTTCATCACCAGCAGGCTCTGCATCTCCACACCCTCTAATTTTCCTCATTAAAATCTCCCACTCTCTCCTCTCCTGTCTCTTTCTTCTCATGTTATGCTTTATATTATTTTTATTTTTACCAAGTTAGTTGTCTGTCTGCAGAGAGGATTAGTCTCGCTGTCATGTAACTAGGCCTGTAGGGGGGTCAAAGTGGACATCTCCAGTGTGATGTCCCTTTACTTCCCTGCTCTGGCATGGAGTAATTATTAGAAAAGGCCCAGTCAGCCTGTCACTTCCAGCTTTAATGAAGCTACTGACAGCTCCCGACAGATAAAGAGAAACTAAGTTCTACTTTTGATGCTCTTCAAGAAATATCTTCATAGAAGAAATTGTCAAATTCTGCTGCTATTCTGTTGTTCTGCATTATTTCTATTATATTATACTTTATTAATATTCAAAAGGAAAATAAAATCTTGCAGTGTCAACAATCGGCTAATTACGTGCGTTCCTTTCGCTCTGTCGTACATGTTTCTATTTTTATTGCGGCAATACATCACTGTGTATTTAGAAACATACTAAAGGTGCTAAAATTAGAATATCATGTCAAAGTTGATTTATTTCAGTAGTTTCATTCAAAAAGTGAACTTTCTGTATTAGTCATTCATTACAGACAGACTGATATCTTTGAAATGTTTGTTTTGTTAATTTTGATGATTATAACTGGCAACTAATGAAAAACCCAATTTCAGTATTTCTTAATATTTGTCATGATATTCTAACTTTGTGACCAGCACCTACATTTACACCTTGAGCTCATACGATAAGACTTATTACATCACTACACATATTCAAAATGATGGTAAAATTGAATTTAATGCATCTTTAATAACAGGACATGCTGATGATGGGTAAAGCTGTGGTCAGTTGCGGCTGAGTTGGGTTACCATTTGCAGCCCAAGCAAATTTCCTCCCTCAGCCTGACACATTTTAATTCATATTCTGTTACCTTGAGTGTAATTGCCCCATAGTCCCTGCCCAATTTCCCATGCATTTGAAGGCTAGCCTTGATCCTGAAAGGCTAAATTCTGCAATATAAATCTGAAAAAGGAGTGCTTCATAAGTTATTAAAATTATGCAAAATGCGTGGTTTTACTCATCAGTGTTTTTTTAATTCAAGGACCGTGTACATTAATGAACATTTCTGTAAATGTGCCAGTAATAGTCAGCAGGCCAATTTTCAACTGTAGTCCATTGGCAAGATGTTATACGAAACACACGATGGCAAAAAATAAGAAAACACAATAAATGAGCATATGTAACAATAAAACTTAAAGCCATCGCACTTACTCCATTAAAACACAAGAATTTAAAAACATGTATGTAGTGTCATGAATGGCCTGATATTTGTGACCCAAAAGTCACACTTTCCCAGCTGGGTCAAGCTGGGTCGAGCTGGAACTTTGTCCTTTTAACCCAGGAGCCGTGATGTCTGCTGAACAACATCTTTATCTGCTGCTGTTCCGTCCCAAGATGAAGGACACTTCAAGATTTCAAAATAATAATTTTTAAATAATAATTTTAATAAACTCTTTGACTTTATTACTGTTTATTACAATCATCATAAATAATCATCTAGGTTCAGTATAAATGTATTTTAATTACTGAAATGACTTATTATGCTTTGGGTAATAATATTTATTATTATTTATGATAATCAGTAATGTGTGTTCAGTAAACCAGAAGGTCATTTGCACGTTAACCACCTCATGCAGAGGGTGTATCCAGGGTAAAGGTTAACCACCTAACATGTCTTTACTCCATAACATCAAGCTTTCTGACACTGAGAGGGCGTGTTCTGAGGTTTTGTTAAAACCAAATCTCTGCAGCTGAAAGTCAGTTCTTGAACCCACCAGAGGACGAGGGACGGCCACCCAAGTCTCTGCTAAGCATTCTGTCACGCCGATAGAATTGCTTCGAATAAACGCACATGTAACCATAAAGTATCAGTACACTAACATGAAAAGTCCGACTTATTGTTAATAATCATTCCATTGATCAACTTTGTTGATTTCTACCTGGATCTTGTACTAATTAAAGAGAATGTTTGCTTTTTATTAACATCTTTGTCCTTAATCTGCCTCTTTTCTTAGATATAATTTGGCCATCGTCCACATAACAACTCTCTCAATGCTATGTTTCATTACTAACAGAGGGGATTGTTCATTTGTAAATAAATAAATGAACAAAGGCCATCGGGGCATTAAAGCTACACTGAAGAAACAGGAGTCCCCAAACTGCCTAACAAAGCCTCCTGTTGGATCCCAGTATATTATTGATACTGCTGACAATTGTTCCACATATTTTAAATGACCCACAGAGTTGAGGTGTGTTTATGTACACACACATCAGCCTGCAAGTGCTCTCTAGAGCAACATGATTACCTTAAATCATCCCCATGATTCTGGGGGAAACAGGAAGAGACACCACAGGAGTCACAGTAAAGGTTAGAGGAAGGAAAAGAGGATTTAAACCCTCAGCTCCACCCATCATCATGGAGGGTATTAGATATGCAGCTAATATGATGGATGGCTGCTTTCATGATAGTTTGGGTGAACCAAGAAGCTTATCTGCGGTGTCTTAAATGAATGATTGTGAAATGCTCATGAATGTCATGTTATGGTGTGTTGAGAAACCCTTTTAAAACCTGTTGGCAGAAGAAATCAGGTTTACATCTGTGTTTCAGTGCATCACCATGATGCCATTTGCACAGAAATACACTATCTATATTCCTATAGCCTCTTTTATTAGACAGACCATTGTGTCATTACAGAGTGATAAATCCAAATTTGTTGGTCTCGTAAATGCGGCAAGGAGCAAAGGGGAAAGGTGATAAAACTCGATTCTGATGCACTTAGCCTCGTAGTAATATTGCCGCATGAGCCCCTCACCTCTGATGGCTAAACGCGTGTCAGCCCCGCTAATCCCTTTGGAGCAACTGTGGGAGGCCCCCTGCAAAAGAGGGTGGTCGCGTTAGTGACGTATACTGAGCGCCGAGTGACGGCCGGAAGGGATATAAACACAGATAAACATGGATGGACGCAGAGACAATAGAGCTTTTGACCGTGGGAGCAGACGAAAAGATTAGTCGCCTTTTTAAGGGGGGGGGGGGGGGACAGCCAGCTGTTCGACAGAGTGGTGAAAACACTGGCTAAGTGGGGTGTCAAGTGGGACAAAAAGCAGGTCACATCAAAGCTAAAGATCCTGAAAAAGAAATTTCATCAGTCTGACATGTCTTCCGTCTGACGCTGAAAGCGCGACCCTGTACGTCACATGCGGTGGGGGGGGGGGGGGGGGGTCAGCGACCTCCCTTTATCCCGTCCTGGTTTGAAAGGTGCCTGATGGCAGTTTATTCTAGCTTCAGCTTTGCTACTATAAATGCCAAAATCCTCCCCAGGGAGCCGCTGCAAATCCCATTTTGCAAACGCTACGGTCCTGTAAAAGCAGCTTGAGTTTCCTTACCTTAAAAATATTACATAATAGGACATAAAAACGTCTTCATAACAGTTCATAAGTATTGACCTTTATTAATCAGACTCACACTATATGTGCTTTGGTCAAGACATTGCTCTTTGATGCTTTTCTGTAACTTGTTGACTCACATTAGCAGTCCAACACATTCTCACTCCCAGCGCGTCAAAAACAAACGCTTGGTCAGCCACCCTCCACGTCAGACCCCTGACGCCAAACGTGCCCTTTTTCGTTACTTAGGTGCGAAAAGGGGTTTATCCCTTATTTGACTGCAGATCCCAATGCAGCGTTACACTGATGCGATGGGATGTCCGCAGCCAGGGCACCAAACAAGCTCATTGTACCTCACCTTAACCTTATCCTCTTATTTAACCTTCCCCTCACCCCTATCCTAACCTTAACCATCTTGCTAGCAAACACGTTAGTGATGTGTCGATCGCTCTAAAAGCCGGCTCTATGAAGTGAACGGCGGGAGCCGCCTCGTCATTGGTCGAGTTTGGACCGAGCAAACGCGAGGGGGAGGTTTCAACTACCACGGTGGAGGTTGAAAGTAGAGGGTATTTGTAACCTCCCCCTCGCCAGATGGTATGTTCTAACGTTCCCCTCGGGCGGCAAATACGAAAATTGACAGTCAGACTCTGACTGTCAGAGTCAGAATGCAGGGGAAACAAACGTTTGATCACAGTGAGAGTAACGTTTTAGGTAGCAAGAGGGTTAAGGTTAGGATGAGGGAGAGGGAGAGGGGAAGGTTATAAATAGTGAAACGTTAAGGTTTAGGTGCGGTTAAATGAGCTGGTTTGGTGCCGCATCAGCGGATATCTAATCACATCAGTTTTACGCTGCATTGGGATCTGCAGTTACAAAAGGGAAAAAACCCTTTTCGCACATAAGTAACGAAAAAGGGCACTTTTGGCGTCTGGGGTCTGACGTGGAAGGTGGCTGACCAAGCGTTTGTTTCCGACACTTAGGGTGTGAGAATGTGTTGCCAACACACACACACACACACACACACACACACACACGCACGCACGCACGCACGCGCACACACACACACACACACACACGCACGCACGCACGCACGCACGCACGCACGCACGCACACACACACACACACACACACACACACACACACACACACACACACTAACTTGTGGAAAACTAAATTGATACAGTCCCATTAACAAACACATAGCAGTGTTGCTCGGCTTCTGATCAGATGTTAAGATAAATCCTACAGATCTTTATTCAACAATCCATTAAACATCCAAACGGTGTCTGTTCGCCAAACTGACTATTTATTTCTCCATGTCTGAGAAATGAAATAAAACTCAAAGTGTTTGAGCGGCAGCTCCTGTTCTGTCTGATTAGATGGGAGGACTACCAACCAACACCCTTTACTTTAATGTCATGCAGAATATTTGAAGTTAAAAGAATTTTTTTTCAAAATAATAACTTCATGAATAATAAACCAGACCAGGAGTTTTTCCTAAGGTGACCTCCAGCATGAACTGTACAGCAATGGCGTCTTAATGATCCAGAGCAAAGACCCACTGATTAGATAGTTCAGTTTGTGACTGACTTGGCTTTTTTCAATCAGGTTGGCTATTTTGAGGAAGATCTGGAGAGGAAGAAAGTCTGTAAAGTCTTAGGTGTTTAAAGGTTTTACTTTGATTGAAGAGACCTTCAGTATGATTACTGTTTTGCAGAACTGCTGAAGTGTCAGTTCTTTCATAGGCCTGGCAAACAAGCAGGAACCCTGAAAAGGTAAGGTGTGTTCAGTGATGGATGGGTGAGACAAGAAATGCCAATTTTACAATAAGTGTTAGTCTCCACATGACCTGAATTGAAAGGAGAAAATGTTAGAATTTTACTGTGAAATAATCACAAAACAGTCTAAAGTCTCCATCAGGTAGGAAGGAAGATTGAAACAGATTATTTTCATTTGTCATTTTTTCTCTTTTCAAACAAGCTACAGAGAATGTAGTCACTGTGTACAATCTGTGAACCCGCAGCACTAGCATTTGTGTAACTCGACATCATTCAGCAAAACAGTGCAGTGTTTTGTAAAGATTTTAAGCCCAAAACAGGAGCGATCCAACGTTATTCCACTCAAATTTGTTATGAGATTTCTTCATCTACTACGTACTGTGTATGACTCATCTTCACTGGTCCTCTAGAATCTCCTGGCACTGAACCCTAGCTGGCAACAGCCATGAAACTCGCAGGACAGTAGTGAGAAAGTCACTCGCAGTGACGGCTGCTGAATTTCCTTTTTGGTGGTGTGTGTGTGTGTGTGGGGGGGGGGGGGGGGGGGGGCAATTTAACAGGTGTTGTGGCGAAAAGAGCATGCCAGCCGAGATTTGCATGACCTCTTATGGGAAGGTGCATATTTATAACGAGGTATTTTGTATTTTATTTTTACTATTAACATGTTTCTTATCCATTTTCTTCCTTGCAAAATGATGCTTTATGGGCAGATAAATAAAAAATGACAGTTTATTTGAAAACAATAATAATAAAGCTTTAGAACATTCGAAATTTCGAATCACATTCCTGATTTTTTTAAAATCAGCAACAAAAATCAAGGAGGCAGAAAAAAATACATAAAAATGCTCACTAAACATTAGGCCCTGTCCACACGTAGCCGGGGATCTGCCAAAACGTAGATATTTTTCTACGTTTTGGCCTGTCATCCACACGAAAACGGAGTTTTTTCACACGAAAACGGATCTTTTTAAAAACTCTGGCCAAAGTGAAGATCTGCGTTTTCTCCGTTTTGGGGGTCTGCGTGTGGACGGACAAAACCGGAGTTTTAAGGTCCGCAACGTCACTTTCCGCGACAAAAAATGCTGACATCACGTGTGCGACCTGTGTTTACACTAGCCGACAGCATGGATGCCCTCAGAGCTGCGCTCGCTTTATCAATTGTCCAAGCGCTTTTTGCTTGTTTGTTTTTGCAAGCGGAATTACTGCTCCTTGCGGAAGACCACAGACGAAGGACGAGGTTAAGAACGGGGGAAGTACTGCCGCCTACAGGTCTGGCATGTCCTTAACAACGTATTTATCCGGGTACGTGTGGACAGAGTTTTTTTTTTTTAAAACGAGGTGGTGTGAATGCAAGTTTTTGGAGGGGCGGATATTCGTTTTAAAAAAAACCCGGCTACGTGTGGTCTAGGCCTTAGTCTCTAACATGCCTAAATAAATTGTGTCAAAAACATAAATATTTAAATATTATTTCATCATATTTCTACTCAAAAACAAAGGTTTTTCAGGAAAAACACAGACAAGAAAAGTGTTCACATTATAAATGCATTGCAGGGGAGTGTTCAAAAGTCTCTGGTGCCACATTCCACAATGTTCCAGTTCTACATAATTACAAAATTCCTAATAACAAAATTCCACGAGGCAAACTCAGCTGCTCTGCAATAACACAGGATGGTGAACTGTGGAGAATTTCCGGTTCTGTCCTGACCTAAGCTAATCTGAGACTGCCCTGCTGGTCTTCTGAGCGTGACTTCATGGGCGCTGTACACCTGCTCCCAAAGGCTCTCCTATTCTTTCTATTGGGGGGGGGGGGGATCCAGCAAACATGCACCAGGTAGCGTAGGTCTACGGTAGTGATTGCTGCGCCCATAAGTAACAAGAAATACGTCAGAAGACTATTCGGTAGTGGTAAAAGTGTAAATAACATTTTTAAACTACACGTAGGATTAGAAAAGTACTTGGGCCGATATTGATGATGTTTCAAGAACAAGTGAGTGCACAAGTTCAGACAAGTACACCTATTAAAAAGTGGCCGTTGTCTAATCTGTTCTGATTGTAACCTTTTTACCCTGTAGGCTAACCCTGTTCCAGTCCCTAGCTTTATTTTTCATCTTCAGTGTGTCTGAACAGCCCTGGGTACACGTCCCACCTCCCAACTCACAAACACAGGTCTACATTAATCATGTTTGTTCAACAGCGTATTAGTTGCTACTTATCTTACTTAGTTTGAACCTTTCTTCCACACACTCCTAGACAGTACTGCACTGAAAGTTGTGGAAATGGTTGCTTAGGAACCAATTATAATTCAAATGGCTACTCATTTGGATGAAAATTACACAAAGAGGGAAGAAAGTAACGGTGTAAATGAGCCAACGCTAAAACTAGGGTGAAAAAATAAGTAAAAAGAGATGCTTGGGTGGACAGAGGAACACAAAACAAATGAAGAGGATAGTGTGCTTTAATTGGGTATTCCTACAAAGATGTATGTGTGCTTAGGCTCCAGTTGGTGAGTGGGTGGCATGTAGCAGGTAGCTCTATTTATATTAATGGCTGCAAGTGTACTGCACAATGTATTGATGAAAAAGTACCACACTAGCTAATACTTCATACTGATGTCTGGTTTACGTGTGTAAGGAATCAGAATCATTCACAGATGGAGCATTTACCGTAACTTCCGGACTATAGAGCACACCTCAATATAAGCCGCACCGGGCTAAAAGCCGCAGATATCTACTGAATTGAAAACGTAGTTTAACTGAACGTAACTGAACTGATCAGTATCAAACAAAACAGAAAAGTTATTGATTAGTTTATTCACCGTCCTCCTGCACACTGAAACCACTGAAGTAATCTTCTTCAGTGTCGGAGTTGAACAGCCTCAGAAGAGCTTCGTCACTTACCTTTTCTGTTGCGATGTCAGTGTCGTTTTCCGTGTTGCTGTCATCATCCCGGGGTGAAGCTGGGAAAACAAGCAGCACCGTTTTACTGTGAAAAAAATCCTTCTGGGTGCTTTCCGTAGCACTCCTTTAACCATTCCTTCACTAGACTTTCCAGCATCCATCCTTTCTGGTCGACCAAAGCCGCACCTCATTATAAGGTGCATGGTTCAAAGCTTGGGAAAAAGTAGCGGCTTATAGTCCGGAAAATACGGTAGATATGCTGGGTATTTAGTTTGTGACTTTGATTTAAAAGCTAGACTTTTTGAAAAATAATCTGTAGCGAAATCTAACATTTGATTCGTGATGTAGACCGCGAGAGTCAAGTGGATGCAAATTGATGTTAATGTCTTAATGCAATAATGCATTAGTCATTCAAACGATTATGAATGATATTGTTTACCGTTAAATCCGACACCTCTGAAGCAAGTTTTCTTAGAACACACTTGAAGATACAAAGGTCATGTTTGATCCAAAAGTCAAAAACATTGCAAGGGTGTATCAAGGGCGATGAAGTGTGTGGCAGATCCCTTGTAGGTGAAGGGTGGTGGTAAATGACGAAGTGTGCAGTCAGTCTCTGTCAGACTGGGGGTTAGATGATGAGACATACCTCAGTTAAATATAAATGTTATAAATATTTGTGTTCGTAGAGTTGTTCCAACTCCTGTTAGTCAGGCAACACATTCTCACTCCCAGCGCGTCAAAAACAAACGCTTGGCCAGCCACCCTCCACGTCAGACCCCTGACGCCAAAAGTGCCCTTTTTCGTTACTTATGTGCGAAAAGGGGTTTTTCCCTTATTTGACTGCAGATCCCAATGCAGCGTTACACTGACGCGATGGGATGTCCGCAGCCAGGACACCAAACAAGCTCATTGTACCTCACCTTAACCTTATCCTCTTATTTAACCTTCCCCTCACCCCATCCCAACCTTAACCATCGTGCTAGCGAACACGTTAGTGATGTGTCGATCGCTCTAAAAGCCGGCTCTATGAAGTGAACGGCGGGAGCCGCCTCGTGATTGGTCGAGTTTGGACCGAGCCAACGCGAGGGGGAGGTTTCAACTACCACGGTGGAGGTTAAAAGTAGAGGGTATGTGTAACCTCCCCCTCGCCAGATGGTATGTTCTAACGTTCCCCTTGGGCGGCAAATACGAAAATTGACAGTCAGACTCTGACCGCCAGAGTCAGAATGCATGGGAAACAAAAGCTTGATCACAGTGAGAGTAACGTTTTAGGTAGCAAGAGGGTTAAGGTTAGGATGAGGGAGAGGGGAAGGTTATGAATAGTGAAACGTTATGGTTTAGGTGCGGATAAACGAGCAGGTTCGGTGCCGCATCAGCGGATATCTAATCACGTCAGTGTAACGCTGCATTGGGATCTGCAGTTACAAAAGGGAAAAAACCCTTTTCGCACATAAGTAACGAAAAAGGGCACTTTTGGCATCTGGGGTCTGACGTGGAGGGTGGCTGACCAAGCGTTTGTTTCCGACGCTTAGGGTGTGATAGTCAGGACATTGTGTACTTTGATAGAATGTGGTACCCGTTTTTGTGATTCATTATAACATACATGATTTGTGCAAGCAAAGATGGCTTTCAGAAGTAAGATAAGGTCAGGCTGAAGCTCACAGCTGTACCGTGAGTACACAGTGGAGGCAGTCAGCAGCATGAGAGGTGAAGGTTAAAGCACCACGGCCATGTCCACAACAGCAATGGCTACTCCAGGCAGCAGCCACAGGAACTTTGTGTTAATATAGACATGTTTCTAGATATTTAATGCATCAGGCAACTCTACTGTAAAATTTTTGTTAATTGTCTTGCCAGTTTATGTAGCCCACCTTCCAAAATTCAAAGAGAGCAATACATAACTAAATAAAAGCAAATGAAGGCCGCCACCACCTGCCAAGTCCTCCCAGTGGGGTGGTGTTGCATTTCAGTCAGATGGAGCAAACAGCCACACAGAGAAACATTCAGCACAAGGGGTGAATAAAAATAATTTGTGCAAATGATTCAAGTGAAATTTTGCTGTAGTAACAGAAGGGCTTTTGTGAGGAGAACCAAACACAAAAAAAAAAAAAAAACTCTACAGGGAAACGTTGTGAAGGGAAAATGAAATATGTGGGCGGTGGGTGTCTGTGGAGTTGAGCACCAACACATAGTCAACTCCAGCCTCACCAGGAAGAAGCACGCCATTCTTCAGAGACATGTTACACCCGCTGGTTTGAATTAAGGATTTATAGTGCAGTGGGAAAATGAGCCTGTGCACGCTTCAATGTGACATCCAATTACTATTCAGTGTGTGTGTGTGTGTGTGTGTGTGTGTGTGTGTGTGTGTGTGTGTGTGTGTGTGTGTGTGTGAGATTAAAAGTCAAGCACAGTGAAACTCACCTCACACCTTTTACCCTAACCTTAATTGTTTGCTGTGAGATCTCATTTGAACAAAACAGATGCAAAAGGCTTTAAACGAGTATGAATGATGTTGTTCACCATTAAATCCGACACTTCCGTAGCAATTTTTCTTAGAACACACTTGAAGATACAAAGGTCATGTTTGATCCAAAAGTCAAAAACATTGCAAGGGTGTATCAAGGGTGATGAAGTGTGTGGCAGATCCCCTGTGGGTGAAGGGTGGTGGTAAATGACGAAGTGTGCAGTCACTCTCTGTCAGCCTGGGGGTTAGACTCCGGCAGGCTGGATAGATACAGGTCGTGGGCCAGATCCAGCCCCTGGGCTGCTACTGGGTGATCATTGATGTATGAGATATGTAAAACATGTTTCTTTACAGTGCAAAATGTCCATATGAGGTATCTTTTAAAAATACAATAGTTCCCAGTAAGATGTCTTCACAAGCGAGACAAAACCAAATGGTCTTAAAACAATAATTCAATTTAATTCAATTCAATTTTATTTATATAGCGCCAAATCACGACAAGAGTCGTCTCAAGGCACTTCACATAATAAACATTCCAATTCAGGTCAGTTCATTAAGCCAATCAGAAATAATGTTTCCTATATAAGGAACCCAGCAAATTGCATCAAGTCACTGACTACAGCAATCCTCATACTAAGCAAGCATAAAGCGACAGTGGAGAGGAAAACTCCCTTTTAACAGGAAGAAACCTCCAGAGAATCCTGGCTCAGTATAAGCAGCCATCCTCCACGACTCACTGGGGATCGAGAAGACAGAGCGCACGCACGCACACACACACACACACACACACACACACACACACACACACTAAAATATGTAAAGCAGATCTGTATGTGATGCAGCCACAGTTGGGTGAGCAAGGTTTTCGGCATGGCTGTGGTGGCTTTGGGTGGGGGAAAGGTGCCATTTAGCATGAGTGTAATGTACTGGAGTGTAGTATATCAAGCTTTAAAAGCACCCAAATACATACGTATATTACTTCCTACAATTATTATAACACAAGCAGTAACATCTGATTAAATTATTTCTAGAGCAGCTACGGACATAACACACCTTGCTAAAGGCACACTTGGCAGTTATGCTTGCTTTTAGCACCCCCTAGTGTCCACTAGCTCTGTGGTCTAACCGAGAATGAAACTTGTCTCCTTGCTGTGCGCTCCTCTTTTTAGCATCTTGCATAATCTAACTGCTGAAATGTCTCCCCAGCCTTCATTGGTTTCTACAGGAGAGATTCATCAATAAATTAAACAAATCAGATGTATTCATGATCTAAAGGAATGTGCTGGAACCAGAAGGCAGCGCCAGGTATGTCAGCTCCATTTGATCCAACTGGCCACAGAGGGTGGTGAGGGTCTGAGTGGCATTTCATTAACCTTGTAAAGGGTCCTTTTAGCACATATTGGCTCAAGGATATGATTTAAAACTAGTTGCCTAGTGTGACTTTAACACTGTCGGAAGGCGAGAAACAGGCAAAAAAATAAAATAAAACCTGATTATCCTGCTGTGTCACCCGGGCCTAACGTGGTAAATCCATGCCTTGAATCAAACCTAAATTAAACTACATTTAAATAGTCTGTTAAGGATTCTACTAATAGAAATAAATAAAGTCAGAGCTTTTGTAACACCACCAAACAGGCCTCTGTCTTTAGTAACAAATATCTGCATGAATTTATAGGTTTCCAAACGTGTACTGAAATGTTGTAAAATTATCTGAAAGTAAGCATCACTCACAAAACATTTATTGTGACACATTGTTGTATTATTCCTATAAGCTCTGGGTAGACATATTACATTTTAAATCTCACTGAAATGATGATAGAATGAGTTTTTAATATAAAGTATAACTACACTCAGACTCCAGAAGTTCATCAAAAATGGTCAAATTGAAGTTTTTCTAAATTAAGGAATGTGTGAGTGTGCCTAAATTGTGTTTTTCACATAAAGCCAGCAGAAAGACCTCTCACTATAAATCACCAGAATGAGCACAAGACTTTACAGCCATCCGAGATGCTTTGACAGCGCACTTGGCATAATGTTTGAAATAGCACGCTGTTGGCAATATGTTTGAATTACCATAGTTCTTGTATTGTCAGGAAAGGCATTGTGTGACTGCGCCAGGCTCCATGAATCTGCATAATCTCAAGGAGAAGCTGCTCGGCCTCAAAGGCATTTATGCAGCTGACAGCCTGGCCCCTTCATCACAGTTTCATATCACAGCGACAGAACATAAGTAGGGGAACGCATATGAAAATGTGTGTTAGGTGAGGAATGAGCTCTGTCATTACTTGTGGCTGTGACATTTGTCATTTGCTGTGATGTGATGCATTTGTTTAGTAGTTTTGTGGCTTGCCTGCTTCACAGTGGCAATGTAAGACTAAGCTGTTTGTATAAAATTTGGAAGTGTATTGCCAAATCTTTCTTGAGATTTGCTTTGCTCAAAACACTACTCATGAGATAGTCAAACATATAGTATAGGGTATGTTTTGTCTTGTTTAAAGTTAAAGTTAAAGTCCCATTAGTTGTCACACACACAGGTTTGTGTGCAAAATTTGTTCTCCGCATTTGACCCATCCCCTGGGGGAGCGGTGAGCTGCAGACACAGCCGCGCTCAGGAACTTTTTGGTGGTTTAACCCCCCAATCCAACCCCTTAATGCTGAGTGTCAAGCAGGGAGGCATTGGGTCCCATTTTTTCAAAGTCCTTGGTATGACCCGACCAGGAATCGAACCCCTGATCTCCCAGTCTCAGGGCGGACACTCTACGACCTTGGAAATAAGTAATTGCCCTTAGCACTGCTGGATCTGTCTCAGTGTACTGTTTTTCTAGTGGCCCTCCAAACTTTAACTCACCCTGGGAGTTATCAGTTGATGAGTACTCAAAGAGGAACGTTTTTTGTTATTGTTACTGTTATCAGAGTTGGTCAAAACATCTCACCCATGAATTGAGATAAAGGGGGCAGATGGTAGCAGAAGAGAGACTAAGATGGTCTTTTAAAGCATTTTCACTAGCAGGGTTCAATCAACTAGAATGAGTCTAAATGTCAAAACACACCCACGTCACCACTCAGGGGACTGTTCTGTTCTGGTCCTGCTGGACCTGACTGCAGCCTTTGACACTGTTGACCGTCACCTGCTACTGGAGAGGCTAAGAGACTGGGTGGGCCTATCAGGATCTGCTCTGGAGTGGTTCTCCTCCTATCTGTCTGAGCGTTCCTTCTCTGTTTCGGTCCTCTACCACCTCCCTTACCCATGGTGTCCCTCAAGGTTCTATGCTGGGGCCTCTACTCCTCCCCCTCTGTCTGCTTCCCCTTCAGTATGTCCTGAGCTCCTTCAAAGGAATCTCCTACCATCTTTACGCAGATGGCATCCAACTGTACATATCCTTTAAGCCCCATGAGATGTCGAATCAGCAGCTGTTACACACCTGCTTAGACTCTATTAAAACCTGGATGGCTGGGAGCTTTCTACAGCTGAATGCCGATAAGACTGAGATCCTCAGACATGCTGGTTCCCAAAGTCAAAGATTCTCTTGGTCAACTTACTTCTCACACCAAACCCTCTGTCAGGAATCTTGGTGTGACCTTTGACCCAGCTCTGACCCTGGATTATCATGTTAGTTCTCTTGTTCGCTCTTCCTTCTTCCATCTCAGGAACATTGCAAAGCTGAGTCCCATTCTGTCCCGCTCTGAACTTGAGACAGTTATCCACACCTCATCTTCTCACTCTTAGACTACTGTAAAGCCTGATTCATGCTTCTCCGTCAGCTCCACAATGTACAGACACACACGGATTGATGGAAGCGTTTTGCTCTCATACTTCTCCGTCTCCTGAGGAGTGTTGCAAAGCAATTCCCCTGCAGGACAACAGAGGGCGTAGCGCTGTTCTGTGGTATCCTGTAATGTATCTAGTCCAAGATAGTGTGTTTATATTTAGTTTTTTTGTATATAAGAGACTTTTTAACATGGACAAATTTGTCTCTCATTCTCCTCCACCTCTTCATTCGCCTCTAAACCCAAGTTTCCTGTCATTTCCGTCCACAAATAAAACGCTTTCTGCGTACTCCTCCAGTCACGGGGGAACTAAACGTTCATATTTTAGAGTTTTTTCGCGAGGTAATCTTCAAGCTTCTCCGTGTCTGCCGCTAGTTATCCTCGGCTGTCTTTATGTTTTTGAGGGCTCAATGGCGGCGGTGTAGACAACAGCGGCATCCTGACAATCACAAGCTTGCGTTCTCCGTCTCGACGGACGGATGTTTAAAAAAGTGAGCTCGACTCCGTACGTACTTGCATGCCTGCCGGGGGCCTACGCAAGGACGGATAATGGCGTTGCGTGTCTCCGCACTGATGCAGACGGAGAAGCATGACTCAGGTTTAACTCTCTTTTCACTTGTCTGAGCAGAACGTCCCTGAACCGTCTACAGGTGGTTCAGAATGCCTGTACTCAGCTTCTGACCAAATCCTCCAAACACACCCACATCACCCCACTTCTCCTCCAGCTTCACTGGCTGCCAGTCAACTTCAGGGCTCATTTAAAGATCCTGGTTCTGGTTTTTAGAGCCTTACATGGACAAGCACCATCTTACATTGGTGATCTTCTTAGTCCCTACACACCCAGCAGGTCCCTGAGGTCCAGTGACCAAAGCCTACTGGTTGTGCAGTGCACCAGGATAAAGACCAAAGGTGACAGATCATTTGCTGCTGTGGCCCCCAGACTCTGGACCTCTCTCCCCCTGAGCCTGAGATCAGTGGTTTCAGTGGTCTCTTTTAAAAAGCAGCTGAAAACTCAGTTGTTCAGGCTGGCTTTTGCGTGGCCTCCTACTGATTTAAATGTTGTGTTTTTAAAAGGTTCTGTAATCATGAAAAGTTGATTTTTTTTTTTTTTTTTTACCTTTTGACCATGTTATATTGTCATTTCCTCATGAGAAATTCACCTAAACCCTTTTTTGGCTGCATTCAGGCATTTTCCCGCCTCAACTTTTTGTAATTTAAGTTCTTGCCAGCATCCAGGAAAAAGTAGGCGGTTCAACACCACGAGTTTAAGTGGTGTCAGGACAAAGCAAAACAAGATAAAAGGCAGTTGCTTTAACCACTGGACAACCATAGCCAATACAATTGACTCGCTTAAAGCCTAGTTTATGCTTCTGCGTCAGCTCCACATCGGAGATACACACAGATGCTTTGCTATCTGACTTCTCCTTCCCCTTGGGAGTCTTGCTAAGCAATTCCCCGCCAGGACAACAGAGGGCATTTTGTTTTTCTGGGGTATCCTGTCATGTGTCCGGTCCAAAACAGTGCATTTACAATTGTGTTTATTTTGTGATTTTCAATTCAATTCAGTTTATTTATATAGCGCCAAATCACGACAAGAGTCGTTTCAAGACACTTCACGTAGCAAACATTCCAATACAGGTCAGTTCATTAAGCCAATCAGTAAAAAGTTTCCTATATAAGGAACCCAGCAAATTGCATCAAGTCACTGACTGGTGTCAGTGTCTTTACAGCAATCCTCATACTAAGCAAGCATTTAGCACTCCTTTTTAACAGGAAGAAACCTCCAGAGGAGCCTGGATCAGTATAAGCAGCCATCTACCATGACTCACTGGGGATTGAGAAGACAAGAGCACACACACACACACACACACACACGCACGCACACACACACACACACACACACACACACACACACACGCAGGCACGCACGCACACACACGAACACACACGCACGCACACACACACACACACACACACACACACACACACACACACACACACACACACACACACACACACACACAACATATATACCAAGTACAGTTTCAATTGCTACATTGTGATTTCTTAGTAAATATTCTACTTAATAAGAGATTAACTTTACTGTCTTTAACTTAATGAATGTATAATTAATGCAACAGTTAAACTAGTAGTAGCACATTCCATGTCAAAGTAAGTACAATGTTATCTGGAGAGGGAGAATGTTTAAATGGTTAGCAGCACTGTTCAAGCCGATGACCCCCTCCATGAGGCTGCCACAGCTCAGCAGAACATCACTGGAGCTTCTTCTGGAGAGAAAAACACTTGGAGAAAATATTAAGTTAACAGCTGAAATAGCAGGAAATAATACAGTTAAAGAGCAAATTGTAGAAGAAAGTAGTCAAGTGTGGAAAGTGGTCAGTGTGTCCTTCAGCAGTCTAAGCCTATAGCAGCATAACTACAGAGATAACTCTGGATAACCTAGCCTTCCAGATGGAGGCCATCTTTACTGACTGTATTCTCCACCTCCCTCTACTCCCCCACTTGTATTTCAGATACTTTTTATGTGGACAAATTTGTCCCTCATTCGACTCCACCTCTTCATGCCCTCACCATCTCTAAACTTACGTTACCTGTCATTTCCATCCACGAATAAAACGCTTAATGAATATCTACTCACCCAGTCACGCGTGAAGAAAATGTTTGTATTTTTTACCACAAGGTATTCTTCAAGCTGCTCCATGTCTGCTGCTAGATATCTCTGGCTTTCTTCATGTTTTTGAGGGCACAGTGGCGGTGATGGTGATGGAATTGCACCAACCGTACCGACGCAGAAGCATAAACTAGGCTTAAGATGCTGTTGTAGGCAAGCGGGGGTGGGCAGAGCTTAATTTAAACTGTTTCGTTTGTGGGTATATATTCAGGCTGACAAAAATAACTCATACTTAAAATAAAATGACATCTCAATAGTACCAATGGCAACATTTTATCATATATTGTGCATACCTTTGCTCTCAAAGGTTTATGATAGCATGGTCTGGCTCCTTTAAACCAGTTAGATTAAATTTTGTTAAATCTTATCTGTTGTCTTTTTGCAGAACATGCAACCTAGAGTTCATAACTGTAAGTATGTTTAGGTAGTTTGTGCATATGGGCAATTATGGGCTTTATTATGCAGAAAAATAACTGTAAATCTAAATTGTTTCATTTGTATTTTGTAGAATCCATACGAAGGTTTGTGTTGGGGTTCTGATTGGTGTTGGTGAAATGTTCTTGCTCTAGCTCCTTATGACTGCTGTTCAGTGCAATATAATCACTATGGCAGTAATCAGAGGAAACAGGGTTTTGGGGAAAAGATCTTTTTCTTGGATGGGGAAAAATCTTTGTCTCTTTCTATCCCATCCTCCCGTGTTTTTTGTCCGTACATTATCCTTGTCACTTAAATCCAAATGGCTTAGAAATGTTTTTCGGCTCAACAGCTGCAAATGTATTTTGCAAAGAGCACATTCTGGAACTAAATTATTATCACATGCATAATGCAAACTTGTTTTGTCATTTGGCACATTCTTGTTGTTGCACATTGCATTCTGATTATGGTACTTTATCCCTCTGAAAAATATTAAGATTTGCATAATCATGATAACAAAGTGATGTCATTTTTATTGCATGAAACAAGTTTTTATAGCTTTAATGTGTTTAAGGGCTCTGAACTCTAAAGGCCAGGTCAGGATATTGTTGACCTGGTGCGGTAATGCTGTGGTAGGGGTGGAGGTGGTGGGGATTTACGTGTTGGGTAACCATCTTGGATTTTCTCCAGTGGTAGTCTCCCTTTACTTTAAGTTGAAGGTTGAGGGTACTGATTGTTGTCTATGGTGTGCACTTCAGTTCTTTTCCAGATCCGTAAAGCATATGGACCGGTTCAGAGAACTCACATGCCCCCTTCAGCACCCTAGCAAGGGTAACGAGCTGGTCCACAGTTCTACAGCCTGGTCAAGAATCACATTTATCCTAAATTCAAAATTAATCCAAGGACATTTGTTTAGTTTAATCAATTTAAAGGTTTCAGTCTGTGGGGGGGTTCAGCTTGTTTGTTTCCTGTGTGCATTCTTACTGCCATCTGTGGACATCCCATGGTTTAAAGTCACACTGTAATATTTTTTATCATTGACTCAAAAACAAGTAACTTGTAAATTTATCATAGTGACATTTCAGCAGGACCAGTGTCAGTGTGCTCTGGCGGATTATCTGGTTTCATGTTCAACGTCCAAGTGCAGCAAGCCATTCTATGTAGCTCACATGATTTTGTAGATTGAGTGATATTGAGTGGTAGGGTGGGATATCAAAATGATTTTACTCTCTCCTTATCATAGCTGACAAAGAAATTAAATATTGATTCCCAGTGTGTGCCCACAGGCTTAAATTACCCATTCTCCCTGCTCTCTTGCACTCTTTCCGTCCCTGTTCACTTGCTTATTCTTCCTCTTCTCCCGCTGCACCTTTTATATGCCTCTCTTCTCTAATATTGCCTCGCCAAAGGACTACTCATTTCAACTCTCTTTTTCACACTCAGACACTGTTCTTTAATGCCTTGTGACTGGCTGTAAAAAGAAAAAGGAAAGAGGTAACCTTCTTTTCAGGTTGCTAGATTTTATAACTCTACTTTGAAATGCTTCACCTCTTCATGCTTTATTCTGAAATTCAAAAGCTTGGAAGTCCTTCAGAGTGCTGTGTACTTGTGGTAGGTAAGCTAAGACGTCTCTAAAAAGCAGCTGTTTACTTTCAAAAATGTAAGACAAAACAAAAAAACCATGGGTCAAATCTAAAGATAGATTTTTAAAGTCTACAAAGTACAATGTAACATGTCAAAACTGTATGTTTTTGCCATCCATTCATTCTCATTTCTGTGTAAAATATATATATACTCAACAACATCAGAGTAATTGTTTTGTGTGTAGCCCACCTTTACTCTCTGCCTGGGTAAGGGCTCCCTAGATTCTATGATGTAGCCATCGCACAAGCGTACATTACCGGTCATTACTTCGACGATCCGGACCAAAAAAGTTAATTTTCACGCCTTGGAATATTGCATCCTTTTCTCCTCCCCCCCCCCCCCCCCCCCCCAGCACTTCCTCTTTTCACAATAAGCCCCAAAATACAATACAATACATTATTTATGCTTCAGTACTTCTTAACTGTTTTTAGACTTCACCACATACAATAAACTTTTAGTTTAACCCCTTTTTTCTTGTTGACCTACAGTAATGCACTAACATATCTGTCTGGGTTACACGTGTACAGTTTGGATCCCTGCAGGGTTATTTGCAGAATACCTGCTCTGTTACAGCTGCACATGTTGCTACTAAAGCATAAATAGACCTTTTCCCCACAAATTTATTCTTTATCACAGCTTAATTATCCCCTTTTCTATGTGTTAGTGAGTCTTCAGCATTAAGTGCTAAAAACAAATGCAACTGTATATCTTCCCTGAGCTAGTTTTGTCTCATATAGTGAAGAATTTGCTACCCCATCCTCTCCCACTTCCTCTGAGTTCTGAAGGCATTCCCAGAGCAGCTAGAGCAAAGAGGGTTCTTCTTGTGTACAACTGTAGCGGCACAAAATGGTGAAAGTACATGTCACTATGGTTCTATCACAGTGTTTTACGTATGCATATCATTTTAGATATTTCAATGTTTGGAAAGTTGCTAAAAACAGTAAAGCATCCCTATTTTTCTACCTGCTTCCTATTCAGGGTCGATCTCCAGCTGTGACTGAGGGAGGGTGGGTATACCTGGACAAATCCCAGTGCTTCTCACAAAGAAACATTTACAAGCACACTTGCACCAAGAGTCAATTCAGAATCACCAGTTAAAGTAGCAATATGTAAGACTTGTAAAATGAAATAATCATAAAACAGTCTAATGTCTCAATCATGTTGGAAGGATGGTTATACCGAAACAGATTTCCTTCTCAGCCGGCTGGGGGGTTGTCAGTTCTTCTCTCAACAAAGTAAATAGGGATGTAGTTACTGTGTAGGCACCGGCTCTGCTTGGGGTGCCAGATCGGCTCAGGGGGTCTGCTCCTGCTGATGATGTCACAGTAGATGATCGGCTGGACGTGCGACTCGCAGACGTTACGTTGCCCCATTTGAAAAAGTTACTTTGGCATGTTGACAATGAAGATCAGTCTGGACAAATTTGTGGTTGTAGTTCTTCGTAGGAAATATGGACAACCTTTACAAAGAAATCCATCATTACCATAGCTGGTGTATTTAAATTGTAATGGTATACTTTGAGTATAAAGTTGAATGTTTCAACTTCAGAGTGGGAGTTCACTGCCTTTGAGTAATATTTGTATCAGTAGAAAGATGTACTTTTAGGTATAGCTAAATATTAGCTGATATTTGGTCCAATAAACAATGCCAGATAGAACGCCATCATTAAAAGTGTCTATCTACTCAAATTCATTCAGTCACATGGGAAATATTTTTTGGGGGGATGCATGTTTATATTGTGGAAAGAACTAAGAAATAAAACCAAAAATATCAGTTAGTATATATAGACCTGGAGCAGCTTTGATGAAACGGGGAGAAATTTAGTTAGTTAAGAAGGGCACATTTGAAGACCCGCACGGAAAGGGCTGTTTCTGTCTGTGCCCCAAAATTGTGGAACTCATTACCTCTTCAGGTTAGGCAAGCACCCTCTATTGCCGTCTTTAAATCACACCTGAAAACCCACTACTTCTCCCTGGCCTTCAACTCCCAAACCATTAACTCGTCCTTAGTTTTTCCACCTTGTTTGTTCAATTTTAAATTTGTGTTTTTTTATATTCTGGTTTTACTTGTTGTATTGGTTTTAGTTTGTTGTTCTTAAAGAGACTATTCTAGTTTGAAATGGCCACAAGTCAGAGTTATGGTGGTTCTTGTCCGATAGCACATTCCCCCACAAATGCAGTTGTTCAGTGGTAGTGGTTCTTTTATTAATCAATGACATCTATGCAAATTGAGTTCAGATGAAGTTCATTCAATATCTTGCCCCATCAGCAGTGTTCCAACAAAATCAGCACCATATACGGAGGTGGATGGAGCAATGGTTTAAAACTTGGATTGAGTTTGATGACGGCTGAGAACCCACTGAAATCAAATCAGTTCCTGCACAGACTAATTTCATTTGTGGTCAAATTGAGTGCTGCACTACAGCAAACTATAAAAACTGGACCTCTTCCATTAAAGGGGAACAAGGCAGTTTTGTCTTGTTTTTAGCACTCCTTAGTGTCCATTTGTAGAACAAAAAGCAAAATCTATCTCCTCGCTGTGCGCTCGTCTTTTTAACATCTCAATCTAACAGCTGAAATGTCTCCCCAGCCTTTATTAGTGTCTACAGAAGTGTTTCATCGATAAACCAAACAAATCAGCTGTGTTCATGATCTAAAACATGCAGGAAATGTGCTGGAACCAGACTGCAGCGCAGCGCCAGGTAGGTCAGCTCCATTTTTTCCCAATAGAGTGGCTTGCCAGCCTGAAGTTGCAAGTGGAATATTCTGGCCACAGGGGGGCGATCGGGGCTGAGTGACGTCATCAACCTTATAAAGGGTAATTTTAGCTCATACTAGCTCAAGAAAATTATTTAACAATATGAAATAAGTAGCAAAGTATCCCTTTAAAACTGACTTCTTGTCCTAATAATTTGGCAGACTGCAGCAATAATTAGTTGGCTTATGTGATATTTCACCTATTGATTTCCTCACTTTGTTCTACCTGTGAACCTTAATGTTGCAAGCACATCTGGCAACAAATGATGTAGCATTTTTGTCTTCGTGTTTCTTTAACCTTACTAAAGGAGAATATTAGATCTAATGCTCCACTATCATATAATCATACATCTCAAATTAATGTCAGAATTGTAGCGTCCATTTCTACCCTAAAAGACCCTGCTCTGGTTTGCTCTGCTCAAAGCAAAACCAGAAGTTTCTGACACAAACCTAATCTTCAAAGGTGGGTCAAGGCCGCTCATGCATTTGCTTCTAAAACTGTTTCCTTTCCAGCTCAAGAGAAGAAAGAAGATGATCTCTTTCTTTTAATTAGTCAGAAGAACTCTATTTTTAATAAAGCTAATCAAACAAAGTGTTAGCCGATAATAAAGTGTGAACCAATCTGTGAAATGAAAATATTAATTACTTGATATTATAATCCTATAGAATGTAATAAGTAATATACCTTTAAATATTTCTACTAGAGACTGATCACACGTAAGGTTAAGACACATGACACTTTGCTTTTTCTGATCCAATCAGAATCTTCCAGATCTGACGAAGGCGTGGTTTTGGTGGTGCTTGGTAAATCTGTCTCTTTTTGATTCGACCGTAAATCAAAACATCCAAATTATAAAACTATGCCCACGTCAGCTTGAACTCCAGTTCAAAGCTTTCTAGAGAAGTTGTCGGAGTGGCCAAGCCGTAACTTTCCTCTTCAGCCGAAAGAACCAACGACAAGCTGAATAAAATCTGTTGCTGTTCCACCTGCTGCAACGGTTCCTTTCAGAATAAAAGCTGAATCATCACGACCCCATTTTGGGTCTTGCTAGATGCCAATAAAACTGTCGTGGCCCGGAAGTATCTCAAGACTGGTCTGGTCGGCAACCGCTGCTTTTCCTACCGGCTTCGGTTCCAGAGATGGTCAAGCTGGACGTCGACATTCCTGATCTAAAGGGGACTTCCACAAAGGGTGCGTAGACCGGCGGAAGGGCGTCTCAATATGCGTGTGCGTGTGTGTGCGCTCTGTCTTCTCAATCCTCAGTGAGTCGTGGAGGATGGCTGCTTATACTGAGCCAGGATTCTCTGGAGGTTTCTTCCTGTTAAAAGGGAGTTTTCCTCTCCACTGTCGCTTTATGCTTGCTTAGTATGAGGATTGCTGTATAGTCACTGACACTAGTTAGTGACTTGATGCAATTTGCTGGGTTCCTTATATAGGACACATTATTTCTGATTGGCGTAATGAACTGACCTGAATTGGAATGTTTATTATGTGAAGTGCCTTGAGATGACTCTTGTCGTGATTTGGCGCTATATAAATAAACTTGAATTGAATTGAATTGAATTGAATTATAAATCTTCAAACCAAAAGCTTTGCGCGAAACATCATCTTCACTCCCATCAGAACTAATCGTTTCTCCGGATTTGCTGGTTCTGAAAAACATTCCACACTACACCATTCTCCGTCTCACTTCATTTTATTTACACCATACATTTAGTGTTTAAAGTTAGTCTACAGTAGTTTTAATTTGTTTAGTAATAAATCTTTAAACTTTTAAAACTTGACTCCCTTTCTTTTGTCTCTGAGTTAATACGCAGTGGTTACATAATCCCTGCAATAAAAAGTTCCAATTTTCTGGTTTAAGTTGTCCAAAGATCCATAAGATTGATTTCATAGTTCCTATGGAATCTCAAATTTATGGTTCATTAAATAATATGTAAATGTATTCGTTACATAATTAAATCAGTTTGTTTTTATTGATCATTCATTTTTAGTGTGGTGTTGAAATGAGTTTTATTTGAAAATGATCGACCCACAGCAGCTGGTGCCCTGACTGCAGGAAATAGAGCACACCTCAAAAAACAGTCCAGTACAACGTGTCTCACATTTAAAATGCAATACATTTTTCACCTTGAAACAAAAATGACGGAAAAAAAATAACACAGATGTCTTCTGCATGCTCAAAGGATAACCCTAATGCCATGTCTCTATGAACTAGGACTATCCTCCACATGGATGTTACCCATTCCCACAGACAGAACTACTCTATCTCCTTCAAGTTGAATAGATTCAGCTGTTATTTTTATTTAAAACAGCCTCAGTCATGTGGAGGGATGTACTTTCACCTGGCCATATTTTATTGTCCTGGCCTTCAAAAGACATTCCCCTTAAACATCTCTACATGATAAAGAATCCGTCACTGTTGAGCAAAATTTTACAATTTGGGGGTTTAGGGGTACAACTTTAAAGGTACTGTCCTCTTTAGTTTCCAGTCCTTATTTAAACATAGACAGCAGTCGGATTCCTGGTGGTAACATTAGGGTTGGGCATCGAGCATCGATTGGAACCGGGACCAACTGTTAGTTTTTCCCGGAATCGTTCAAAGTTTTTTATTTCGATTCTTAGTTTCGATTCCTAGAATGCCGACGGAAGAAGAATCCGTGGCTGATCTCCATGAAAAATAAACGTGATCTGCTAATTGTGATCAACGCTTTTCAGAACTGATCACACCAGCTGTCTGTGTGCAGCACCGAGTCCCCCCTTCCCCCACCAAGCGCGCAGCGGCCAAACATAAACAAACGCGTCTGCCGAACTTTTACTCCGTAATGTAAGCTTTAACTCCTGCAGCGTAGAGGAAACTTGTTAAAATACGTCAACATGGTGGATTTAATAGAAGCTTTAAAGAACAAACTCTGGATGGTGTGAGGTGAATTTGTGTCACTGCAGAAATGAAAACACACACGGAGCGTCAGCAGTCAGACGCAGCCGCTCACCAACACTCGTGTGTGTGTGTGTGTGTGTGTGTGTGTGTGTGTGTGTGTGTGTGTGTGTGTGTGTGTGTGTGTGTGTGTGTGTGTGTGTGTGTGTGTGTGTGTGTGCGTGAACGTCAGAAGGCTGAACAATAATCTGTAGAATAATTAAAGTCATCATGCTAGAGAAGCTTCTCCGTGGTGGACCACACCAGCTTCTGCCACAATAAATAATAATAATAATAATAATAATAATAATAATAATAAATCACACACAAAGTTATGAACATTTTAATTTCCTTTCTGAACTATTTCTGTTGAGAGTTTTCATGTTTAAAATCTGTTAGGTTGTTACTGACAGCAGCTACATTTAAGTTTCACTTCCTGTTCTGACTGAATGCTGCTGCAGCATGGAGGTGTAGTTCTCAGTCATCCTGGACATGATCATCCTGAGAGTTTTAGCTGAAAACAGCTGGACTTCTGGATATGTTGGAGACATTTAGCCTCTCATCCCAGAGGCTTTTTCCAGACGTTGGTTGTGGTCAGAAACAAACACACTGATTGTGCTGCAAGTTTTTTTCTTTTTTTCTCCAAAACACGTTTTTGTCTAAATGAAGGCGATGTTGTTGTTCATAGAATTAAAATTCATGTTGAAGTCAAGGTTATTTCATCAAGTAGGACCTGTGGTTAGCTAGCTCATGTAAAGCATGTCATGTCTTAAGAACGGAATCGTCAATGGATAGGAACCGGAATCGAAACGAGGAATTGGAATCGGAATCGTTAAAAATCAAGCGATGCCCAACACTAGGTAACGTGCTGTGACATGGGAATACTTGGGAATGAGTCAAAAATATAACAGCTGCATTTTAGATAAGCTGAAAACAATCCAGCGGGTTTTTACTGAGGCAGTTATGTTACAATAATCTGTACAGAATAAATTAAAACAATCTCTATAGTAGAAATTAGAGCTGAGCTTGTCAATGTTCCTTAACTGGAAAACAGAAAGAACCAACAGTCTTTTTAACAAAAGGGTCAGATTACTGACTCTTGTGATGCATTCTGCCTTCCTCTGAGATTCAGACTACAGATCGACTGATATTGGTTTTTCTTTTGCCCATAATGATGCTGATATGATCATGGTCATGGTCCGATGATGGCCGATATATGCTGTTGAATTTTTGAGGACATTTTTCACAGCCGATAAATATATGTTTTGCTACCTTATTGCATGCCTAAACATCACTAGAAACAACAGCCTGGAAAACAACAACAACGGCAACTACTCATGGGGCAATTATCATGTCTTCGGGTTATTTCTGCCAGTTTAGTTTAGTTTGCCACCAGGCTTTGCCTGGTTGACCACCAGGCTAATAAGCATGGTCCCGACCCACCCCCATCCCCGGCCCTACCTTCTCCTCTGACAAGGATGACGCACGGCAGCAAAGCGAACCGCAGGCCTCCCCTCTGCTGATACAGACGAGAGACAGTAGTGTAGCACAGCAACCCCCCAACCCCGCTCTCACGGTCCCGCCCACAATGTTCCGTCATGGTTGAAAAATAGTTCCAAATTGAAAGTTGAACCGACGTCTTTTCTTGCCGTGACATTGTCTCATTTGGATGTTTATTGATTAAAAATTTGGCATTTTATTACTGTATTACTGTAAGTAAAATATATCATTACTGTAATAAAGTATCATTAGTGGAATAAAAAGTAATTTATGTATGCCGTCTGAATAGAAAACCTGTCTGGATTTGAACCCAGATCCCCAGCATGTAAGGCATGTACAATTACATCCTGTCACCTAAGGGATCTACACTTACATGTAACTAGTTGTCTAAACAGCAATTATACATGTTGCTGTAGACATGTACAAATATATCTGAATGGATTTTTTGGGAAATTTCTGTTACATGTGTTTTAACAAATTAAAGATGTCTGACCGTGACCATATTTGGCCATGGACCCCGCATTGCCGTCGTGGCTATTGTTTGCTGTTAGCGTCAACCAGAATGGCCATTTTTGTTTTGGTTAGCCGGGCGCTTGATACTATCGTGAAAACTAAGTTCCACCCTACAGCACAGTACTGACACATGATTGGTTCGGCCTATTTTAGGCGTTTTTGTGTTCGGACAGTTTTAACTGGAGCAGAACAAGATGGATTCTCCTGAGTTTGGAAAACTCCAAATCTCTCGAGAATTCATCTTGCAGCGCAAGGTTAAGTAGGTGTAAGTCCATAAAAGCTCCGATGCACCAAAGCGGAGCTTCAGACTGTGGTTTTGGAGCCTTATTTCCTGATATTTGGACATCTCACCTCTGATTGGGAAACAGCAATTCAACTCTACCACTGACTCTATTTGCTCTGCATCTCAAGACTGGAGGAGTTCTGCCATGTGGTGGACTTGCTAATGCTAATGGTTAGATGTTTCCTAGATGCTAAAACAACTACATCCTTCCCCATGCTGAGGCAAGATGGGTGAATGCATAAATGTTAAGTGACACCGTGACGTAAATCTGTCAGTTATTTCAAATCCTAGATTTTCACTGTTTGTTTTCTGTCAGAAGCTGATGCAGGAGATAGGTGTAGGAGACTATTTCATATTCAGCCTGCATGTTAAACTCATAGAGACTGATTATAATCAGAAAAAATATTTAAAAAATGTTTTCAGTGAACCACACCTTTAACTAACTCTTGAATATTAAGTTTCTACAGTATTCAGTATTAAAATAAATAATTTACTAAAGTCAATCAAACAAATCAATAAACTGACCATGTATTGAATATAAAATAGGTAAATAAAACACATTTCTGTTGATGATAATACTTTGGGTAATTGTGATGGGATAAAAGTCAATCGAAACAAACTGTTGGTGTTTTCTGAACTATACTGCTATTTTCATTAGAAGTAAATTCATTGAGAACTGTATTGAAATTAATAGTAGTATCTATTTCCCCCTGCTATCACCTGTAAATATATAATTGAATATTTTGTTATATTGGTGTTTGTAATTTAAGTAATTTATTTGAACTAAACACAAAAAAAACTTGTATTAAAAAAGCTTTTTTTTACTCTATGCCAAGGGAACGGGTATCATTATGTGTCTTTCATTTAGTCAGAGTGGATGTGTCAGAAAAGATCGATGTTAATGTTCAGCCTTTAGAAAAATAAAATAAAAAAAAGGTTGAGAAAATGTGTCAGTGACAGTGGTAGTGAACCCTGGACACCAGAGTTGTCCAACCTTGACAGACCATGATGAAAGGAAACTAATTAAATGCAATATGACAAAAGAACATGGTGACACCCGATGGCTCAGAGGACATGGACAGCTGAGATAAGCCTTCAGTGGATGTGTTTGCTTCCACTAGCCATTCAAGTCTCTGTGGTTTCTGTTGCAGCATCTGTTTTTCTTTCATTTAAAAAGAATGGTTGAAAGGGTTTGACTTCACTGGCAGCAACGTGTTAGAGCTACTGTAACAAATACTTTGATTCAGCAGTTAAACACAGCAACTCAGCCAAGACTGAGTCCTACAGGGCTGTTCCATTCTGGTCCTGGAGGGCCACTGCCCTTCATGTTTTAGCTGTTTCCCTGTTCTAACACACCTGATTCAACGATTGAATCACATCTTCAGCAGGTCCTCAAGTTCTTCAGAAGCCTGTTAATCGGTCATGGATTTAAACCAGGTATCTTGGTGGAGGAACACCCAGAAAACATGCAGATAGCAGCCCTTGAGAAACAAGAATGAACAGCCCAGGGCAAGAGTTTTTACAGTGGTAGTGATAAATGGGGTCAGCCAGCTCCCCACTGGTATATGTCCTTGGTATAAGACTATACTGCATAGAAGGGGGTGCATTATGGCAACACATTATAAAATAAGGGTGCTCACACATTCATCCCTTAAGCTACTTTTGAAAACAGCAGTTCCAAGTGATCGGCCAAACCTAAAGTGATTAAATAGTGTGGGTAGGACCCAAGACACAATGATTCAGCTGCCAAGGCTGTGTGTCAGGCATTAGTTTGCAATGACCATGCACATGCAAGAAGGAAAACATACTTTTATTTTTAAATATCCCAATGCTTGTTATTTAAAACCATTTTCCCCACATGTTGTAACTATGGTTGTACAGTAATATGTAACTGACTTTGTCCTTCAAGCTCGGATTTCATTTCTTAATCAGTGTTTTGCAACTTAACGTGTTGGTCTTTATTTCATGAATAGATATCTAGTAAAAAGCTGCTGTTTATCTGTTCCTGTGTGCAATATATAATCTAACCAACACAGGCCAAGTTCATGGCAAACATTCTGATTGGTCAGATATGAGAGACGGGAGAATTAATGTGGGCTGCATTCCATTTTGTCTGCTTTTCAACACTCTAACATAACAACAAACATGCAATAATAAAAATCAAATTGTGTGCTCTAAAAAGCAACTACTAAAGAGTTTGTCTGTGGTGACAAACGTAAGCTTGTCTAAATTTATAAAGCTTCATACAATACTTTAGAACTTTATGCTTTTTTTTAAACTTTCATGTTTGATGTGCTAAAGTGAGGAAGTGTAGGAGAGTAGTGCTTTTATTAATTTGTTTTGATGGAATTCTAATTGTTTTAGAATTCTGGCAGTGAGGAATAGGTGATGTGTGTTCGCATGCGCATGCATGCGTGCGTTTGTGTGTGTGTTCTTGTACATACTACATACTGAGGACCATTTAAACCATTTTCCCTGCAATGTGAGGAAATTTTTCTAAGTGAGGACTTTTTTTGGTTCTCACTTTTTTTAGAAGCTTACCAGAAGCGTACTAGTTGGAGGTGTGGTGTGAATTAAGTTTTAGTTAAGGTTATGGTTAGGAATAGATCAGCATTGGTTATGGTTAGGGTTGGGTTGGATAGTGGAATCACAAAAATGAACAAAAATAAATGGAAGTCAATGGCAGGTCCCCACTATGATAGAAAGATGTGTGTGTGTGTGTGTGTGTGTGTGTGTGTGTGTGTGTGTGTGTGTGTGTGTGTGTGTGTGTGTGTGTGTGTGTGTGTGTGTGTGTGTGTGTGTGTGTGTGTGTGTGTGTGTGTGTGTGTGTGTGTGTGTGTGTGTGTGTGTGTGTGTGTGTGTGTGTGTGTGTGTGTGTGTGTGTGTGTTATTTACAAACTATAACTAATGTCCTCTAATTAGTTTAACCAGATTTTGAGGACTGAGGTGGGAGCTTCACTCACAAAGCTGCCAGCAGACTGCTGGAATCACTGGTCTGTTTAAGGGCTTGAGTTATTGAGGGATTATCAGCAGCCAACAGGCAGGGCTTTATAAAGTAGCCAATCACCAACTGGTAGGTGACATGACCAGAGGACTCACTGAAGTCTAAAAACAAACGCAATTTAGAAAAAGAAGATCACTGTTTAGTATTTTAGACTTTTGGGCAGGGCGAGCAGTGTGTGTTCTGGACATCTGATGGAAAAGCCATCTGAGTGTTTTCATTAAGTTGATGTAAAACCTAATTCTGTCCACATTATAGACATGCCTGAGGAGGAGGTGGGTACTGAACTGGCCTGCTCTCATTTCTTTTCTGTCCAAAAGAGTGTGTGGGTTATCATTAATATTATGAAGACAGGAAAAGGTGTGATGAAGATGTTCTGTGTTCAGTAACTCAAAGGTTAGGCTCCTCTCGCCATAGCATCACCGTATATGTTTATTGTGCTAGACAGGAAACACCACCAGAAGCTGAACAAACCTCGGACACACTGTCATTTGACTATGTTGTGCAGGTGGTGTGTCGTGTTAGCAGCATAACTCTTTCCACAACCCACCCTCTGGGTTTCAGAGCAGTTCCCTACAGAGAACCAGGCGTACAGGTGCTGGCCAGTAAATTAGAATATCATCAAAAGGTTGAAAATATTTCAGTAATTCCATTCAAAACGTGAAACTTGTACATTATATTCATGCAATGCACACAGACCAATGTATTTCCGATGTTTATTACGTTTAATTTTGATATTTATAGGTGACAACCAATGAAAACATCAAATCTGGTATCTCAGAAAATTAGAATATTCTAAAGGCCAATGAAAAAATGTTTGTTTCTCTAATGTTGGCCAACTGAAAAGAATGAACATGAAAAGAATGTGCATGTATAGCACTCAATACTTAGTCGGGGCTCCTTTTGCCTCAATAACTGCAGTAATGCGGCGTGGCATGGACTCGATCAGTCTGTGGCACTGCTCAGGTGTTATGAGAGCCCAGGTTGCTCTGATAGTCGTCTTCAGCTCCTCTGCATTGTTGGGTCTAGCGTATTGCATCCTCCGCTTCACAATACCCCATAGATTTTCTATGGGGTTAAGGTCAGGCGAGTTTGCTGGCCAATCAAGGACAGGGATACCATGGTCCTTGAACCAGGTGCTGGTGGTTTTGGCACTGTGTGCAGGTGCCAAGTCCTGTTGAAAGGTGAAGTCTGCATCCCCATAAAGTTGGTCAGCAGCAGGAAGCATGAAGTGCTCTAAAACTTCCTGGTAGACGGCTGCATTGACCCTGGACCTCAGGAAACAGAGTGGGCCAACACCGGCAGATGACATGGCACCCCACACCATCACTGACGGTGGAAACTTTACACTGGACCTCATGCAACGTGGATTCTGTGCTTCTCCGCTCTTCCTCCAGACTCTGGGTCCTTGATTTCCAAAGGAAATGCAGAACTTGCTTTCATCAGAAAACATAACTTTGGACCACTCAGCATCAGTCCAGTCCTTTTTGTCCTTGGCCCAGGCGAGACGCTTCTTGCGCTGTTTCTTGTTCAGGAGTGGCTTGACACACGGAATGCGACACCTGAATCCCATGTCTTTCATGAGTCTCCTCGTGGTGGTTCTTGAAGCGCTGACTCCAGCTGCAGTCCACTCTTTGTGGATCTCCCCCACATTTTTGAATGGGTTTGTCGTCACAATTCTCTGCAGGGTGCGGTTATCCCTAGAGCTTGTACACTTTTTTCTACCACATTTTTTCCGTCCCTTCGCCTGTCTGTTAATGTGCTTGGACACAGAGCTCTGCGAACAGCCAGCTTCTTTAGCAATCACCTTTTGTGTCTTGCCCTCCTTGTGCAAGGTGTCAATGATTGTCTTTTGGACAGCTGTTAAGTCAGAAGTCTTCCCCATGATTGTGGTGCCTTCAAAACAAGACTGAGGGACCTTTTAAAGGCCTTTGCAGGTGTTTTGAGTAAATCAGCTGATTAGAGTGGCAGCAGGTGTCTTCTATATTCAGCCTTTTCAGAATATTCTAATTTTTTGAGATACCAAATTTGGAGTTTTCATTAGTTGTCACTTATGAATATCAAATTTAAATGTAATGAACATTGGAAATACATTGGTCTGTGTGCATTGCATGAATATAATGTACAAGTTTCACGTTTTGAATGGAATTACTGAAATATTTTCAACCTTTTGATGATATTCTAATTTACTGGCCAGCACCTGTATTTATGACACTGTTCCTGTTTCTGGTGTCCCAAGAGGTGGCAAAGAGTTTTCTACTCCACCTCAGACTTAAAGAGTATAGGAACATTTTAGGCAAAAACCTTTTAATGACATAGCTTTCCTGAAGTAGTGGATCCCTGCCTTCTTGTGGATGGCTGGAAATCTATGATCCAAATCTGAACTAACCTATTAGAGTATGGAACTCAAAAGTATTCACAATTCTATAAATAAACAAGACATTATGAAATAAATATCTACATGAAGAAATACTAGACAATCATGTAATCTGACAATTAAATGTTTGTTTACGTATTTAGCAGACACTTTTGTCCAAAGCAACTTACATGTGATAATCGACATGTTGCCCTTGAGGATAACAACAACAACAACAACTTGACATTAATCATTAATGTGAGCATTTTCCCTTCGCGTGTAGCTGCCGCCACGGCTGTGATGGGACCTAAGGGCCACAGAGCCGCTAGATTCCGGTCTTGCGGTCGAGCAAGGACCAGGCCTTGCTAGACCGGCGAGGACCCGTACTCATAAGGATCCTGCCCGTGGATTCAGACACATGAGCACCGTGTCCATACATTTTGAATGATTGCTTTTGTCTGACTGAATTAGCAACCAATGACACACTGGCTCCACCCTGTTAGTCTTGACTGACGGACTGAGACATTCTGCTGTAAAGTCTCATTATGAAATGAATCAGCCATGGGAAAAAACACTATTATGAAATAAAAGCTGTATTTGTTAAAAAGATGTTATGTAATAAAAACTGAATGAATTAAATAAAAATGGCTGAATATCAATTAGGGTTATTATGAATAAATGACTTTTGAAAAAAAAACTTTATATTAATAAAGACATTTGAAAAGTAGAATGAAAAATATTTCATAATATTGAGCTTAGATTTTACATAACATTCTGTCACTTCATCATTTCATTGTCCGATTACATGATTGTCTAGTATTTCTTCATGTTGATATTTATTTCCTAATGTCTTATTTATTTTTTGAATTTTGAATAATTTTGAGTTCCATAATAGAGCACCTCTGTAAAGCATGTGCTTTTTGTTGAGTTTCCTTTCTAAGGTACTATCTTTCCTCCTGTTAAACCAATGATTTTCTCTCACAGTTATTAGGCCTTTGCAGTCCTTGCGAAGGCCTATTGTTTTTCTAATGTTTATTTTTCTTCCGCCAAGTCAATTGGCTTTTTGGAGGCCTTAACATACCCAAAAACTCAAAAATTTTTGCAGACATGTCAGGCGTGGCGTAAATTTTTGTAATTTAAAGGTCCCAAAAAATCGCAATAAAACTAGCTCCACAGTGCCCCCTAGAATGTGAAAAATACCTCCCCCCCCCCCCCCCCCCCCCATAAACCTTAGTTTGTCGTACAGTTATGTAATTTTGTACACTTGTAGTACTCACCAGTCCACACAGAAAACCCTATTGCAACCATGGTCAACATCAAACAGGAAGTTGGCCATTTTGGTTTGAAGTGGTGATTTTGACCCCGTTTTGACGGTTTCTAGGGTCTGCTTCTGATTGATTTACTTGATCATTTTTCGCACGATTGTCTCAAATGTTGTGGGAAATTGCTCAGAAGGGATGGGCGATCAAATAGAAAAAATAAAATCGACTTTTCGTATATGCTGAGGGGGCGTGGCCTGGCCTAGAGGTTCGACTACTCGCCAAAAAATATAAATGGCTATAACTTCATACCCGAATAGAGTAGAGTTATACAAATGTATCTGGTCATTCGTCATCCTCCCACAAACTAAACTGAATGGTCGGATGATGATATCACATAAGCCCCGCCCCCTCAGGACCAAAAAGGTCAAGTTTTACTATGATAGGTCCCAAATTGCCCCATTTCACTTAATCACCACAAATTTGTAGCTGGTAACTCAAGACAATTGTGGGTTGCTTGCCGTCACTTTATGGAAGTTTTCAACAGAGGGCAGGGTTGTGGCGACACGGCAAAGTCAGGCATACCGCCATGGCCATATGTTTGCCTCACATTTCATCATTCTTAAAGATATCACCATGAAACTTCTGGTGATCATTACTAGTCTGGCCCCCACAAAAAATCTGATGTCAAAATCGGGTGGGTAAAATAGCGCCCCTTAGGACCATTAAAACTGTCAGCCCCAAGCCATGCTTTGACTGAGGATTACGCAATTTGGTACACGAATGTAGAGTCTTAGGATGTAAAAAAAAGTCTCCTGGAGCCAGCGCAATGTCACACAGGAGGTCGGCCATTTTGGTCCAAGTACTCGATTTAGTGGTTTTCGTACACATTGTTTCGAGAATGATGCCCCGTCGCCCTTTTCACCGATTGCCTTCAAACTTCTGCCATAAACTCTTAAGACATAGAGGAAAAAATTCAACCGTCAGATTTTTCAAAAGTTGAAAGGTGTGGGCGTGGCTAAGCCTCAAACTTTGACCTGTCACCACGCCACTCTTTTTTTCACAGCTCCCTACTGGACTCCTTTCACCCAATCACCAGCAATCGCTGGCAAATTGCAGTAGACAAGTTGAGGTCACTTGGTCTCTAGTACTGGCAGGTTTCAAAAAAAGGCAGGGCTTTGGGAGCATGGCAAAATTCGCCATCACGCAAATTTGTTTGCCTCTCATTGCCTCAGATATCGTGATATCGCCACAAAATTTCTGGTGAGTGATCCTAGTCTAACCCCTAATTGAAATGGACAGGAGAAGTTGGTGGGCATGGTCTATTTTCTGAAATAGCGCCCCCTAGGACCATTAAAACTGTCAGCCCCAAGCCATGCTTTGACAGAGGATTACAAAAATTGGTACACCAATGTAGTGTCTCAGGACATACAAAAAAGTTTCTTGGTCAATGTCACACAGGAAGTCGGCCATTTTGGTCAAAGTACTCGATTTAGTGGTTTTCGCAGATGTCGTTTGGAGAGTGATGCCCTGTCGCCCTTTTCAACGATCGTCTTCAAACTTCTGCTATATGCTCTTAAAAAATAAGACAAAAATTCAACTGTCAGATTTTTCTAAAGTTGAAAGGTGTGGGCATGGTTAAGCCTCAAACATTGACCTTTCGCCATTACATTACATGATGTAATAACTCCCATGAGCATGATCAGATCTATATCAAACTTTGTCTGTGTGATCACTCACCACATCTCAAGACAATAACAATGTGTACTGCTTACATCACCTAAGCCCCGCCCCCTGACAACAGGAAGTCTATTGTTTATGTTGAAATGTCCATATTTGTCCCCTCTAATTTAGCCAACGACACTAAGGTCATGCACTGTCTTCCTGATGCTGTAATGACCATTCAGTTCTGATAGCTTTCCAGAAAGGGAGGGGCATTGATGCCATAGCGAATTCTGGCGTGACACCGTGACCTTACGTTTGACTGTAACTTCCACAAACAGCCTGGGCGTGGCATAACCCAGAAGTGGGCGTGGTTTAAAACAATATATTATTTTAAGTCTGAAATTGATATGGATTGATCAGAAGTTGATATGTGTATTGTTTATTTGAAAACTATTTACAGAGCAGGCTCAGAATTGAGATTAAATATTTTTGATCACAATAGTAAAGGAACTATTACAGAACAAGTATTTCAATAAAATAAGAACATTAAATTTAAGTGCATGGATTAATACATCTGAACTCATGCAGTAGGAACTATGAAATATGAAATGCTAGAACCAGACACAATATATATTTTAATTTTAATTTGATTAAACAGATTTTTTTCTTAACATTCTTGATATTTTACCCCACAAAGTTAAACAAAACAATGTTGATTAAGGTGTGTGTGAGAGATAGAGGGAGAGAGAGGGAGTAAAAAAAAAAACCCGACCGGAGCGGAGGTAGTGACTGACGCAGCACGTCAGCTCTGTCTTGTCAAATGCGCCATGTAAGTTACGAAAAAAGTAACTTTAAATATTCAACCGAAAAAGAGGCGAGCTGAAGAAAACTTAGGGAAAACTGAAGAAACGTGAGCAACAATGAAGCAATCACAGCGAGATCCGTTACTGTCTGTGTGTGTGCGTGGATGAGCCAGACGGACTGCGCTCCCGGCCAGCTGCAGAGTTTTGTATATAGGGAGAGGCGGGCGCTCTATGTGACTGGCCAATCGCAGAGCGTGAAAACAGTCAGTTACCCAATGAGGATTCTCCTTCAGCACGATTACAGATATTTATGAGTTTTACTTGTTTCATGCTGGTATTTGTCAAAAATGCTTTATCCGTAGGGCTGGGGTAAACGATTATTTTTAAAACGATTATTCTGACGATTATTTTATCGAATAGTCGACTATTCTAATGACTATTTAGAAAATTAATCTAATGATTATTTTTCTATTGCACAATTAACAAAAACCAGAAAATCTCAAATAAATTCCTCAAAAAAATTGATAAATTCTTACTGTAAGAGAATAAACACTACAGGCCTTCCATTTTGTATAACACTGCGTTTATTGTGTTGGTTGGTTATGTTCTGGTGACGTGTAGAACTTGGGAGTGCAGGCTGCTGCCTGAGAGGTGGTAGAAGATGGAGTGTCTCCATGCTGCTTTGTTTTGGTCACTTATGTGCGTGAGGCGAGTGGTGTTACGGGTTAAACCAAACTCAGGTGATATTTTACACTAAACCGAAAACCCACAACACTCTAAATGTAATAAAAGGGAGATCTACACCACAAAAAAGATTAACTCTAAACCAAAACGTAACAGCTTATCCCAACGCAAGAAGCTGTTAGCGAAGATGCTAACAGTAGCTTTACCAACGTTAAGTTCAAGTTACCAAGTTTAAATAAACCAAAAACACCCAGCAGCAAACAGACCAGCACGGAGGAGAGACTGCTACCACCAAAACAGCTCTCCTCGTGTCTGAAAGAAGCTCCTTTATGAAGGGAGAAACGCTCCCGGTGATTTTCTACATCTGCGGTAGACACGAAGCAGCGCATCTGACCCCGGAAGTTGTTGTCCGTTGCCGGGAGACGGAGGCGGGCAAAACAGGAAAATAATCTAGTAGTGGACGGACGTTGTTCCGGGTCTTCGGTATTTGGCGGAGATGTTAGTGAAGGCGGAGAAGAGGACGAGCTAGAGGAAAAACAGGCAGATTCCTCCTTATTTACAAACTCCTGGGGATGCAACAAGTGGGCGCGGTGCGTCGACTTCCGGATCTGACGTCGACAAATTTTTAGAATCGAGCCGTCGACTTCGTCGAGGCTTCGCTACAGCCCTATTTATCCGTACCGGATACTCGTCTGAAACAAGTACCCGGCTCATCCCTAGTCGAGGTCACAACTGCACCAAACTTGCTATGTGTCATCACACAAAGGCACCTAACACAATCCTGTGGTCATTGGTTGACATCGTTTTAGCTCCGCCCTTTGACAGATATCAGGCCATGAATAACACATGCATAATGCAATTCACACCAAACTGCACGCAAATTGTTTGTTTGATTGTTTGTTTTCAACCTACAAACTTCTCCATGGGATATTTTCCTAAATTTGGGACAGCGCCCCCTAGATACAATAAAACCTTTGTAACGTCTACAAACAAAATTCCAAACTATATCAAACATGGTGGGAGTCATCACACAACTGCAATCAACACATGAATGTGATCACTCGTTCAAATCACTTTAACTCCGCCTACTTACAGCCTTTTGGCTCTAGATGACCCATGCAAGATTTGATTGATGCCAAATTAACAGAAAACCATCTTTGATAAGCAAAGATGACCTGTATGGGATTTAGTTGTAAATGGTCACAACACCCCCATATTGGTTCAAACTTTATTAACTTCTAAAGACACGGTCAGAATGGCATTATACTTGGCTTGTGACATCACGTGACTGCACCAAACACATTTTTGTGGTTGTGGGTTCAAATCCCTTTAGCTCCACCCCCTTTCAGCTCTCTGGCTCTAGAAAGCACACGTAACTGGGCTGCCGGCCAGGCCGGAGTGGGGCGGAGCTGCGAGGGCCAAACGACGCTGCTTGCAGCTTTAATGTTTCTCTTATTCCCCCCCCCCCCCCCCCCCCCATCTTTATTAGAGGCAGTTACTGAGTTGCATTCGAGGAGGAAACTGCCCCGGGCCCAATGTCAGCTCTTTGCAGTTGCCTGGAGATGGGAGCTTCTTTGCCAATCTGCTGGCTGTGCCTACCCTGGAATTTGCCTTTGAGCAGAGTAAAGCAGAAGAGGTATGTCTAATTCAATTTACCGTTTTTACAAACTAGATTAAGGTTTCTGAATGCCTTACTTTTCCATCAATTCCTATCAGCTAAGCTGCAGTTTGAGGTAGCCACTATAATTTTTACAGCCACCTACACTGTGTTTTTTTTTCCATTGGGAAGCAAAGGAGGATGATTTTAATAAGTTTCACTTTTCTTGTGGCAATCATATATTTTAGTGATTAAAATTGTGTCTTTTGTTGGCTAGTTAAGGATTTATTAATGAAAGCATTTTATTTGTCAGTAACTTGTTTCTTCAACCTACTGAAAAGGTTTTCATATTGTGTCTGAATGAATAGTTTGACCTGTTGGGAGATGAATGTGATGGCAACCATCTGCAGTATGTAAAACAGAAAGTGTTATACTAGATATGAACAAAAGTTACAAACCCAGTTTGACACACAGCAACATGAACATCCTCCACAATCAAAGAAAAAACATCATAAGACTTACCAATTATACATGCCCTCGTTTCATTCTATTAAAATGCAATATTGATGTTTGTTTTACTGCCCGGGGTAGAAAAATAAAGATTTATCCCTAGAAAATTCAACCCACTCAATTTTAAAACTTTTGGCCAAAATAGCTACTTTATGCCTAATTAGTGTAAATGATGCTTATGATGTTTATTCACCCTTGAGGCTTCCTAACAACCTGAGAAACAATAACGGAGAGTTTCACCCTCAACTGAACTTATTGAAATGAAGAGGCAAAGCCTGAATTGAACAGTCTGATACATAAATGTGCTTGATTCTGTTAAATAATGCCCTGTTAGCAAGAATTACTGTAAGCTCAGCATTTAGACTAAACTGCCCTGTTAAAAACTAGAATTATTCCATTTCCATTTGCACTCAGTTTACTGACTAATGGGGGAAGTTGAGAACATAGATAGAAGAAAGATAGGTGCCTCAGGAACATCCATAACCCTAACCATGATCCCTGTCAGGTCAAATCATTTTGGATGACAAAGACTGCAAGATCACTTAAACTGAGCTAAATGATATTAACAGTGTGTTTGATTTACTTCATCCATCCTAATGTGCCTAGTAATCAAAGTATTAGTTAGATAGATCACTTTCTCTATGAAAGTTGTCTGCTCTATGACGCTTCCCCATACCAATAGCTGTGATCTTGATAATTGGACACTTTGTTGGATAAAGTCTATGTTGCTTTAATGTTGCTGTGGCATCATAGTTTATTTTACATTAGGCTCCATTTATTTGGGAAAACCTTTATTGTGCAAAGAAATCTTTCCTGAATGAATTTTGCTATGTCGTGACTAGAGCATGTGGCACATTAGTTTAATGACTCTTTTTAATAACAAGACAAAATTAAACCATTCTCTAGTCTCTGTGTCCTCAGCACTGTGTGGAAATATGTAAGTAAAGTACTGTTCTGTTGGTGCTGAGCGTGGGTGCCATCTCTGACATATGTTATCAGCTAGATGCTTTGGCTTTGGGGATCTGCAGGGAAGATTTCGACAGGCCACTGAGGTGTGAGAGGAATATATGACATCCCCTCATCTTTGCAACTCCATGGACTAGGGCAACTTTCAGGTTCAGGTGAGGACAGAACTATTAAGTCACAAGGATCCTCATCTTGACTTTGGCATGTACTCTGTTTAAACCAGAGGCTGTAACCATCACTGCAGCCAGGCAGTTGCGCTTCTCCAAAGATCTAAGAATCTGGACTAGCACCTTTTGCAATATCTTCTGTGACTCTTCATTAACAGTTTAAAGCTTGTTAAGGGTCACATGTGATATGAGAGAAAAGTTCTATTTGCATGGTAACAATGACAGCCAAATTCCCAAGATTAGACTGTCAGGGTTAGAGGTGCTAACCCGGAAGAGCTTATGGTTTTTTACCGCTGTGGTGGGTGTATGTGAATGTAATATTCTCTAATTAAATACATCGAAGAACATCAGAACATTGGCGTTCAGACAGTTAGTTCAAACCAAACTATCACCATGATAAAATGGACACCAGCAAGCGCATCAACCAGCGAGCTGTGAAGATCAACTCAGCAGAATCAAATCAGCGGAAGCAGAACCAGAGCCAGCGTCCGACATCACCAGGCCCGACGTCCGACATCACCAGGCCCGGCGTCCGACATCACCAGGCCCGGCGGTCGACATCACCAGACCGGCGGGGCTCTCTGGCGGCCGACATCACCAGACCCGGCGTGGACGACACCACGGCACCACCAGGCCCGGCGTGGCTCTCTGGCGGGGCCGATGGCACTAGACCCGGCGTGGTTCCTCCGGGGCGGCTGACAGCGATGAGCCCTGCCATCAAGCCCGACTTGGCGACATAGAGCTCGGCCTGTTACGCTGGGGCCGCAGGAGCAGAGCACGGCAAAAGAGGAGAAATCTGAGTAGGAAAAATGCCAGGAGGACGATCGGCTGGACGGCGCAAAGACATGGCTGCAGACGACCTGGAGGACATCAAAAGATCTCTGATCTACATGTCAGGTGAGCTGTCAAAAGTTACATTGCAGCAGGATCGCTTGCTTACCCCTTCTTTCCACCGGAGCCGTCATCCCCTATGTTGCCGGTGTATCAGAGAAACTCAGGAGGGTTTTCTCCAAACACAACATACCAGTGTACTTCAGGCCCAACAACACACTCAGACAGAAACTGGTTCACCCGAAAAACAAAACTCCTAAACACAAACTGAACAATGTGGTGTATGCTGTACAGTGCAGATAGGAATGCCCAGACCTCTACATCGGAGAAACCAAACAGCCACTTCACAAGCGCATGGCACAACATAGAAGAGCCACCTCCATGGGACAGGACTCAGCAGTTCATTTGCATCTAAAGGACAAAGGTGTCATGATCCGCCCCAGCCTCCCTGACTGTGTCTCTCCTGCCCTGATTTGCCTAATTGTTCTCACCTGTCCCTGATTACTCTGCCCATGTGTTCCTGATTCCCTTGTGTATTTATACCTCCCTCCTGGTTGTTGTCTTTGTCGGTTCATTGTCGCTTGTGCATGTTCGTTCGTCCTGTTGCTCCCGTCCTACAATAAACATCTTTTTACTTTTTACATCCGTCTGCCTGCTCATCTGCCTCCTGAAACCACCACCACACATGGTCTGCCACCTCCACCCGCAGAACATGACAGAATGAACCGACCAAACCTGGACCTGTGGTGAGCTAACACACTTGCTTCTGGAGGATTATTTTTTATTTTTCTCCCTTTCAGCAGAGGGTGATTCTGGCCTGGAGTTTTTGTGTTCGGCGCATCCTACCTGTTCTCGGGGTGGTCGAAGTCCTCTGGGAGATCCTGGCGCATCCCACTTTGTCTTCGGGGTGGTCAGGGTCATTTGCCACCTGCTGTTTTTGCCCCGTCCCGTTCTTCTCCTGAAGCCGCGGGTCCTGGAGCCTCAAGGGAATTACACCCCCTACGCACGCCATTATTCTCCGGTGTGGTAGGGCTGGTCTCCCCGCTCTTCTCTGGTGGATCCTGGAGCCTCAAGGGAGCTACACCCCCTACGCACGCCATTGTTCTCCGGTGTGGTAGGGCTGGTCTCCCCGCTCTTCTCCGGCTTCCCTTCACCCGAGCCTCCGCCGATGGACCCAGCAGATCGGGATGTGCACCTGCTCTGATTGGGATGTCGAGTACCTGCCGCCGAGCTGGGCTTCCACGCGTTGCTCCCGCTGCTCTACCACTTCCTGGTCCACGCCTGCAGGTTCTGTGCCTGCAGGTTCTCCACGCAGCAGTTCCTGCTGGGGCCTATGCCTGCTGCTGCAGTTCCTGCTGGGTCCCACGCCTGCTGCTGCAGTTCGTCTCTGTGTTCCTGGTGTCCTGTATTCCTGGAGTCAAGTGTTCGTGTCAAGTCAAGTCTACTCAAGTCTACGTGTCAAGTCTACTCAAGTCTACGTGTCAAGTCAAGTCTACTCAATTCTACGTGTCAAGTCAAGTCTACTCAAGTCTACGTGTCAAGTCAAGTCTACTCAAGTCTACGTGTCAAGTCTACTCAAGTCTACGTGTCAAGTCTACTCAAGTCTACGTGTCAAGTCTACTCAAGTCTACGTGTCAAGTTAAGTCTACTCAAGTCTACGTGTCAAGTCAAGTCTACTCAAGTCATCGTGTCAAGTCCAAGTCATCATGTCAAGTCCCTGTGCCCAAGTCCAAGCCTTCGTGTCAAGTCCCTGTGCCCAGTCCTTGAGTCCCTAGTCTTCGAGTCAGAGTTTCCCTGGTCTAAGTTCTTGGACACGTCTGTTGGTCGTAAGACGGAGTGCCGCCTGAACCGAGAGGCCCCTGCTTCGCAGCCCTGGATGGTGTTCCTTGTCCCCTGGTCTCGTCTTCTGTGTTCCCTTGTCATGTGTGTCCTGGTCTGGTCTTCGTTCGTGCCCGTGTCTCCTGTGTTTTTTGGCTTGTGGGCGCCTGGTATCCGCCCCTTGAGGGGGGGGGGGGGGGTACTGTCATGATCCGCCCCAGCCTCCCTGACTGTGTCTCTCCTGCCCTGATTTGCCTAATTGTTCTCACCTGTCCCTGATTACTCTGCCCATGTGTTCCTGATTCCCTTGTGTATTTATACCTCCCTCCTGGTTGTTGTCTTTGTCGGTTCACTGTCGCTTGTGCATGTTCGTTCGTCCTGTTGCTCCCGTCCTACAATAAACATCTTTTTATTTTTTACATCCGTCTGCCTGCTCATCTGCCTCCTGAAACCACCACCACACATGGTCTGCCACCTCCACCCGCAGAACATGACAAAAGGTCACTCTTTCGAGGATGCCAACGTTCACATTTTGGACAGAGAGGACAGATGGTTTGAAAGAGGAGTAAAGGAAGCCATTTATGTCCACTGTGAGCAACCATCTTTGAACAGAGGCGGTGGTTTACGACACCAACTGTCTGCCATCTATAATCCAGTTTTGAGATCCCTTCCCAGATGCCTCAATGCCAGTGTTGCTAGATCCAAAATCCCACAATATCGTACAGAGAGGCTTAAATTATCGTTTTACAGTACAAATTATCGTACATTATAAATTTGATAACAACGTTCTATAAACGACTTCTCACTCCAATATAATATAACAAAGAAGGTGTTTTATATTGCCCTGTTTAAATAAACATCTTTAAAACCAGTAATATAATGCCTATAAACGTGCAGAGTGTCGGCACCACTCCGCCCTCCACGCATTGACACAGTATGCACATTTGCGCAGTCCTATTTATTTCATTTCTACATAGGTTAAAAGCACGCGACAAAAAATCACAGCAGTGGAAAAACTGACCCAATAAATGACACAGCAGCCTACTCACCTAGTTGCTGATCTCGATCTCCTCATCTGATTCACTGTCTGTCACAGCAGAATGCCTTTAATCACCTGTACTAAGTGGTCTGTGCTTCGCATTGCAATGTTGTGCTGGGCTAAAAAGCCACATAGCTTGATTTCAGCGTTTTTCACATCATTTTCAAACTTCTCTTTTTCATTAGTTTGTAGGAGACATTTATAAACCTGTAAGCACTGAGGTGAAATCTGACTTCAGAACAGTTTAAAATTATGTAATTGACTTGGGAAAGCCACAGCAAAAGATGGTGTTACTAGATGAAATGTGAAATTATCGTACATTTGAGGATTTTTGAAACTATTGATCGTACATCGTACAGAGCCCAAAATTATGGTACAAATACGATAATTATCGTACATCTGGCAACACTGCTCAACGCCCATGCATATCTTGGGCCATCTGACCTCAGGAATTCACATGATAGGGTGGGGCCAGGCTTCACAATGAGCTCACCCAAAACTCTGGCTGAATAGGACCCACACCCACCCTCACACCTTGGCTCATGTGTTTATGTAGAAGATCATCAGGGGGTCTTTTGTTCCCTCTTCGGGGGGAAACTCCCACTGGGTTTAAATCTGGGACTCTCCACCATTTGACCTTAGAACTGAAGAAGCCTCTCGGATGAGAGGTGAAACGTCTTCAAGCAACTCAAAGAAGTCCAGACGCTTTTCTTTCAAAGCTCATTAGATTACCATGCAATAGAACCAATTCTGTTTGCAGACATATTTCAGACTGCTTTGTTGATATGTTTTCTTTCTGTTTGTGCCAGTGGAGCTTGTAAGATGCAACAAACATCCCAAGTACTTACATCAGTGTGTGATTTGGTACTCATTTGGATGGCTGCTTTGAATATGGCAACAGTTTTATCAAACAAGTCTGCCAGGGGACTGTCAGGGCGTCAGTATGTATTTTTTCTTGCTGCCAAAATATTGCTTTATTACATTTCATTTGCTGTGATATTCGGCATCCCATTTCCTGCTTGTCTTGGCTGTAAAGCACGGTAAATTGAGTCTTGTGTGGTGGCAGTGGCTACCTGTCAATACTTCCAACTATTCTAGAAGTCTGAGCTGATGAGAAATGATAGGATGATATTACAGCTGCACCATCTGACACAGCTGTCAGGCCAACAGCAGATATTACGGTCTTTCATAACAGTGATACAAGAAAGCCATACAATCCAGAGCAAATTATTATTTGTATTTATTGAGACATTCAGCTCCCACCATTATGTATGCTTTAAACAAAATACTGCAGCTGCCTAAAGAAAGCTGTTGAACTGCTGAAGAAAAATAGAACTGCTAGATTAGTCTAATGTGAAATCAAAGAAAAGTTTGCTTTACACGCAATTTGTTATCAAATCTGATGAAGTTGAAGACAAAGTAAAGCCAGACTTTCCTATCCTTTCAAATCAACTCTGGATGTATTTATTTCAATTGATTTAAGTAGTTTCAAGTTCAGTTCACATGAGATCAGGTCCAAATTTAAATCAAATTATTTACAGTAACTCTAATTAAACTGTGATAAAATTAGATTCAATGGCTTGCAAATTGCAAATTTGTCAAACATTTTCTAAATAAATGAACCAGTAGACTGAACTCAGTCTTCACCTCAATACAGTTCTCTATCCTGAGCAACACACCTGTAAGTCACTTTGGACAAAAGCATCTGCTAAACACATTAACATAAATATCTGTGGAAAGGGTCCAAAAACCACAACACCTGTCTTGTCTGAATAAAAAAAAAACTCAAGAGTCATCCAGGATTGTATGTCTTCATGACACGGTTGTAATCTGATTAGCTGGAAACATCAGACTCCATGGATAAATACAAGTTTAGTATCAGCACATAAGGGGACGTGTGTCCTGTGCTGCCCAATGATGCCCATCTATTGAATGTTACTGAGTGTAGTGGCAGATGGATTAGCTACTAACAGAAAGAAGGTCACATGTTTCAGTTTAGTGGATTTCCCTGTGTGGGTTTTCTCCAAGTACTTTGGTTTCCACTCCAAAAATATAAACATGTTTATTTGAAGTTCTAAATGATTTAAATAGTTGTTTAGTGGCCGTGGCTACCTGCCAGTATGCTGATTCCAACCACTTGGAAGTTTGAGTCGATGATGCAAAAAAACGATTTAGTCCATTCAGTTTTTTTTTGTTTAGTCAATAAATTTTATAACAAATTCAAGATGAACTAAAAATAATGCTGGCATTGCAAGTTGATGAAGTGTTTCAACAACTCAACTGTGAGCTGACAACAGCGCCACCTGTTGGTAGCGTGTATCTGAGTCCCTTCATTCTGAGAGTGTTGGGTCTGAAACCTTTTTTATATTCATATTTCATTCAACACCTTTTCTAATTTACATCCATCTCTTTTATTTCCTTTTCATGATGACTCCTTCTCTCTAAGGAACGCTGTGATGAGGCTAACTCTAGCTGTAGTCGACCCCGGCCACAACTATAAACAGTCTAGTAAATTTTTAAAGGGCAGTCAAAGAGACAATCAAAACTGGATTATCCTAAAACCTTTTATAATATCATGTGTATTAAATATTGCATGCAATAAAAACTCCTGTCAATCCCAGAAGGCAAGTAAATCAGTTTGGTAATAAATGTTACTTATTTATGATTTTAACTTTTTTATGATTAGTTTACCATGTTCATTCTCCTCCTTTCCCCTCTCTGCATTTACACCTCTCTCTCTGAGAAAGGAAAGTTTCTCTACATCTTACTCTCTTACATCTTCACCTCATTAAATCAGAGCCTTGGCCAGGGCCGACTAGACTGGCATATTTAAGGGGGCAATGCCCCCTCTTTCCCCATCGTAGAGCCAGCCTTGGTCTTGGCCCTTTGGGCGCCCCACTTTAAGTCTTCTGCAAAGGATTTGGGAGTTAAACTCGACAATAACCAACACTTAGACAAACAAACTCAGTAGTGAGGTGTGTTTTATCCACTTAAGATTACTGAGTAAAGTCAAGCAGTTTCTTTCAATGTAACAACCTTGAGATGGCAATACATACTCTTGTTAGCTTAACCCCGGGTTTCCACGGGAGCCGTCAGCAGCACGTTACTGCAGCAGCACGTCTTGCTCGCGTAAACTGCTGCTTGGCCCTTCCCACGAGACGCGAAGCAGCAGGAGAGCAGCTGTCACCGACCGAGCACCAAGTCACACGAGTGACTTCGTCAGTAAACACAACAACAAGCAGGAGAAAATTACAACATGGTTTGTGTTTTATGTTCTGTCCGTTTTATAATCGCCAATACGGACCTGAAAAACAACGGAGACCGCTAGCTAGGTGATAACTTCTCACGGGGACGCGCAGTTAGTAACCTTTTTTAAAAGTAAAGCAACCGGAAAGCAGTACGTTCTTTATTCTGAAAATCTCGGTAGCTTCTCTCCTTTTCCGCGTCCGATTTCCTGTCTTTCCTTCCCCAAAAATGTCGAACTTGACCCGTTTCAGAGGCGTCGCGCGTAGAAAATAGAACCGGCGCGTAAAGGCCGCGACATGCTGCTTCTGAGACGCGGCCGACTCGCGCTGCTGACGGCTCCAGTGGAAAAGGTTCTGTTGACCACAGCGGTTCCTATCAGCAGCTATGACGTGCTGCTGCAGTAACGTGCTGCTGACGGCTCCCGTGGAAAGCCGGGGTAAGACTTGACTATTGTACTGCTCTTTGTTCTGGATTGAATTCTGGATTTAATAAGTCATCTGTGTCACGTCTTCAGGTAGTCCAAAATGCTGCTGCTCACCTACTGGGGGGGGGAGGGGGGGGGGTCCGCTTGGTCCTAGAGCTCAACCAGTGTCAATTTAATATACCGTAATATTGTTTTTGGATAGTAAAAAGTGCAGGGGTCAAAACTTGACACTGCCCCTGTATATTAAGGGTTTACTCTACACGGTCCCTGTATTTTTTCTAGCTTAAATGTTCCTTTGTGCGTTTTTGAGAGGTGTTTTTAGCTCTGTTAAGCACTTTGGTTAACACATTGTTACTTAAAAGTTCTATCCAAATAAACTTGATTGTTGTTTGGTTGATTGATTGATTGATTGATTGATTGATTAGTCTTTTTTTCTCTTCCTTCCACCAGTTTGCATCAGTTCCCTGAAATTGCCAGATTGTCTAAATAGCTGTTTACTTCAATCAGCTTAGAGGCTTTAAGACCTGCTTCAGTTACCTCCTCAGGAGGTGCATCAACATTTTCTGCTGCCAGTGCCTTGACAATAGGGCCTGTCTTCTGATATATTTCTTAATTTTAGGTTTTACAAAGTCATTGTTAAAAAAAAGATTATATGATGCTTTCAGAGTTAACATTTAGATTTCAGAGGATGTAAAAATTATACTTCAACTTGTTGATTCAGTAAATGCACAACACACTGTCCAGTCCATCGGATGGGTGGCTGGACAGTTGGGACCAAACCAGCAACCTCTGAATGATTGCCCTACCACTGATCTACACCTGATCTACACCGGCATCTGACAAGTTCCGCCACTTATAATCATCTTAACCATTGGTGGTATCAACAATTGCATTAAATGTATGGAATGTTATGTATGGAAAATTAAATGTATGGAATGTATGGAAAATTAAATGTATGAGCAGCATTAAGCTGGTCCTTCCTTTTTCAATTTAAATTGCAGCGGTCTGTGATCCTTTTAGTTTTAGTCAAACAAGTCTATTGCAAATGTTGTCTAGTACAATGTTATTAATATGAACGCTGTTTTTTGCAGCTATCCTTTAAATCTTGAACTTTGTGTTTATAAAAATGTATTTAGTATAGATTTGTTTCTGAGTTAGAATACCGGTATATTGCACTGAGACATTAATTTAGACAAACTGACATGAAATTAACTTTTCTTTAGCCTTGCATTTACACTGCAGAAAATGTCAACAAAATACGCAGCAACAATCAAACATTAGCTCCAGATATTTCAGTTACAGCATGCTTACCTTTGCATGTAGTTCAACAAAACTGATGGATTATCGAAGTTGAACTTTCTGTTCCATACATTTGCATCATTCACAAACATTTTTGCAACAATTACAGGACTTTTTACATGAGACCCATATAGTTTGGCTCTGAGTACCCTGACTTTTACTTTTTTTTTTTGTTATTAGTGTATACATCCCCACACATTCGGGTAGATTTTACAAAAAAGGGGAAATATGATGCATACAAATTCATCTAATGAGATCAACAAGTTTTTCAGAGAATATAGGAACATGCAAACGCTTATCAAGGGATATATGCATGAACATGTACACTTTTATATACATAGATTCTGCACATCCACATTTGAATCATCCGTCTTAGCTCATCTTCTAATAAAGTCTAATCATGAAAAAACTTGCAAAGACGCAGATGAGAGATGAGACATGTTCAGATCACAAGCAGTAAACGTAGAATGATGAAAGAAAGATTTCCACTTCTATAAGAACTCATGACTTTGCCTTGCTGATCGTACATAAGCAAAAGCTAAAGCAAATCCTAGCGTGTTCGGAAAATGGAGTTATATCACCTTTAAAGCAAACGTACCTTAGTCTAAACGCTCCTTTTCTTTGAAGTGTTCTAGATGATTGGTCTCTAAATAGACAATCTAAATATTTTCTTTACAATCATTATTACCTTATATTGTAATTTTAGCATTTAATACATATTAATTATGACCAATAAGATGTGACTTTCCATACAATATGAATTATCAATCTGATTGATATTTGAATGATTAATCAGAAGATTCTAGGGTTCTTTGCTTATTCAGGGACCACAAACACACTTCGTATTAATTCAGACAGAGTCAGTATATAGTTTATAAACTGAATTTAATTCTTTTTCCTAAACTAATGATACATGACAAAATATGAATAAGGACATCTGGTGAGGTGGATGTGAGGTGATGTAATGGAAGCTAGATGCTGTAGATACCGTTCTTTGAGAGAAAATGTGAAATCTGGATGTGAAAGAATTTGCTGTTTGTTATAACTAGAGAGTTAGTTATTGATAAAAACCTCATCAGACTCCAGTATGCCGGCTTACGATACCCTTGTGTGAGTTGCTCCCGGCGATCCGGAGGGTTGCGGTCAGAGTGGTGAGGTCACCGGACGTTGAAACCACAATACTCAGAGATTAGTAGCTTCCTCTGAGTTCAGCTTTCTCAGCCATGAGATGCAATCCGGGGTCTACAGGTTAGGTGTCCAAGGTGGATGTCTGAGTTGAAGAAGCTTTGAAAAGAGCTGTTGTGTCTGTAACCACTTGCAGCATCGCAGAAAGTTTTTGACTTAAGGTCAAAGGAGTTTGTTTCAAAAGAGGCTTCTTTCCCGATTTGGCCGAATCAGGGTCAGCTGGAAACTGAATTAATCGGCCTTGCTGCTGGCGCTGGCATCAGTCAAGAGATTGAGCAACCTAACCGCCCTCTCAGTGGCTCCCGCATGCCTCAGGATCCGGGAAGATGGCGGGTCTGCTGTTTTATGCCCCAACCCAGCCTTTGTGCCAAAAAACATTAATGCTTCCTTCAAATCCAGGTCAATTTCATTGGCTGGACTTTTTCCTCCTCCCCATAATTCTGATGAGGAGGCGGCTTCCCACCTTCTCTGCCCTGTGCGCGCGCTCGCACGATATGTGTCACGCACTTCAGGGATTTGCCGCTCACAAAGCCTGTTTGTGCACTACAGAGATTCTTCCCTTGGGCGAGCGCTGTCGACTCAGCATCTTTCACACTGGCTATGTGACGCCATTTCACTCGCTTACACATCATCAGGGCGGGATCCTCCTGAGACACTCATGGCTCACTCAGCCAAAGAGATTTCCTCTTCTATGGCGCTCCACAGTGGTGTGTCGATGGAAGACATTTGTCAGGCTGCTTCATGGGCTTCACCCTGTTCCTTTAATCGTTATTATTTACGAGATGTGTCTTCAGGATCCATCACTCGTTCAGTGCTTGGACCTCAGCAGGCTGAGTGAAGGCATTATGGCACCACATCAGCCCTACCTGAATGAATTTCATCCTCTTGTGGATGATAATTTCAGTGGGGGTCCCACTCTTCTCTCTGGTTGCCTCAGCCTTTTAAGCCCTGGGCTGAGGCTGAGCGTCCCTCACTAAAAGGAGACATGTTGGGTGTGTCCATTGGTTGAGCTAACCAGTGTGGCGTAAACCCATCCAGCTGCGCATTATTCCAATAGCAGCTAGCTTAAGGGCTAAGACTAGACGAAATAGAACGTTGGTTACGTATTGTAACCCCAGATTCTATGAGTCTAGTCGCTGCCCTTAAGCCACTGGCCCCACTGGTTCTGTTAGGACTAAGAGACTGTTCGGACTGTTCGGAGGCGAACAGTGGAGTCGCTCCACTTATATACCCACAAGGGTTGCCCACCATTGGTGGGCGTACATTTAAGCTCTTCATGATTGGCTGATGCTGAGATCATCCTTCCAATAGCAGCTAGCTTAAGGGCTGCGACTAGACTCATAGAATCTGGGGTTACAATACGTAACCAACGTTCTTTGTGGTTAAAAAGTTACGAGTGGCCGGCTCGCAACTCTAGAACGTTTGAACTGAGTCAAGGGTGACATGGGAGTTAGTTTTATAATTCAGATGTTTTGATTTATGGTCGAATCAAAATTGGACACAAATATAAACACAGCACAGATCATGCTACGCGTCAGAAAGGAAAGCTCTGATTGGAGAGACAAAGATATGTGTCTGGTGATCTTAACATTACATGTGATCAGTCTAGTGTGTAGTGTGTATTACTTATTAAAATACCATCATAGGATTATAATATCAAGTAATTAATATTCTCATTTCACAGATTGATTTTACATTGAGCTTTACATGATTATTTGGACTAACACAGGTATTTGACCATTATTTAATGGAAGAGAGTTCTGATCTTCTTTCTTCTCTTGAGCTGTAGGGGGAGGCAAATACCTAGTTAAAACAGTTTAGATTTAGAGGTATCAAAAGGCCTTGAGCAAAATCTCAAGGAGATAAGTTCTTCCTGAGGAGAAAGGAAAACAGTCCCTTCATGACTCTACAATTGTTACAGAAAATTGCAAGTACAGCTGCAGCAAACAGTCTGAGCCATATGTCCATGTCCATTTAAATTATCTAAAATAATAACCTACATCTGCTAACCATGTTAGCTCCGGTAAGGAAAAAAACAAGTCATTTGGGAAAGCTATGTTACACACACACACACACACACACACACATACATGTAGATATGGTTTATGAAGCCACTATGACATTTTGGTGGTTTATGAGGACACACCTTTCCCTGCATCTGGTGAACACGAAAAGTATGTCAAAAATTTTGATTTTACCCATAGAAGAAAAGTCTCACTTCAAAATTAAGAAAAACATATCAGAACATACATACATTTCACATATGAATTTCCACAGGCTTATGAGGACTTGACAACCTGGTGGTTTATGGAGACAATTAGGGTTTATGAGGTCTGTTTACAAAAATATACAATTCTGACTGTTTCATGGTTTAAGGAGACATTTAAACATTATGAGACCAGTATACACATTTATATATAACATTCAAAATATCAAGGAATCAAAGAGGAAATAGAGGTTTTTTGGGGGAGTCAAGGCCTCAGAAGTACCATTGGTTAATCGAGCACTTAGGCCTGTGACCATTTAACTTGGAGAGAGATGGGCATATTCCAGGATTAACTTCAGAAATCTTTATTCAGAAGAGTGCATAGATAAAGCTAACATTTCTACTAATGTTTCTGTTCAGAAACTGCAACCTAATGCTACCTAAAACTCAGTTTTTGTTTGTCTTAGTTGACCTATGTCCTGTCGGTGGTACATCACATGTAGGGGTGTCTTTCCACAATAGTATTTCCAGCACCTGCTCCTCTGTTTGCCCATGTCTGTGACATTCACTGAGCATGTCATCTGTAGAGGTCTTATCCTTGATGGTACTTAAAGACCTTGGCTGTTTTATCTTGGATCATAGCTCTCACACTAGCTAGTCCTCTGACTCCTTCCTTACTGCTAGCATACCGTTTCAGGGTGCTGGATTTGGGGTTTAATGGTCCATGCATGGTTAGGAGCTTTTGTGTCTTAACATCTGTGGTCTGTATTTTTTCCTTTTGGCCAGCTCATTATTCCTGACAGATATCTGATTACTAGCAGGGCATGGCTGTTTATTTCCCAAATCTTGTTCTTGCCCTTGAGCTGATTTCTTAGTGCTTGCCTTATTTGTTTTAAGTATTTGGTTGTGGCTTATTTCCTTGCAGTCTCATCGAGGTTGCCATTTGCTTGCTGGACACCAAGGAATTTGTAGCTGTTCTCAAGGTCTGACTTTTTTCCTTCTGGGAGTGAGACCCCTCCTGTATCTATTATCTTCTCTTACTTTGTCAACATTCGACCACACTTCTCAATGGGACAATAACTTTATTTAAAGGATATCAGGATTGGATAGGATAGCTTGTTGATGGCTTGTTGTGTAAAAAAGGCAGCTAGGGGCTCACAGAGTGTACAAACCTTGTCAAGTTAACACTCAACACAGCTACAAGGACTAAACAAGAAAGTCATACTGACATATTATGACCTTTTTTTTGTAGAAGTTATTAAAAACATGAATGCACGCAAGGGGCCCTAAAGCAAAATTAAGACTTTAATTACCAACAATTTGCAAACATTTCTTTGAGAGACTGTAACATCTGTTGTGTTTAATTTGGTGAAAATCAGTGTGTATGATGAAATTACAGCCAATTGTAAGGCCACGGCTTGCCATCCAATTTTGCCGTATCACCACAACCCCATTCTCTCTTGAAATATCTCAGCACTGAATGCTGCATTACACCAGCATGTCTTCTGACATTGGGCAGTGTCTCATGTTGATTCTATACAAAGGGTCAAAGTTGGACCTTTTAGAGTAAAACAATAAACTTCCTGTTGTCAGGGGTAGTGGCTTTGGTGATGGCAGGAAATGACACTGTCATTGTCTTGAGATTTGAGATGACACTAAGTTGGATATAGCTCTGATCATGTGTCTGCAAGTTAATAAACCAAGGACTTTAATGTAAAAAGATCAATATTTGAGACTAAGCCCAAACTACACCATTAGTCCTTTTGAAAACTATTTAGACAACTTTTGATTCCCAATGGCTTATCAATTTTAGGTCATAGGCCTAAAGCCCTAGGACAAGTTAGTTAAAATATAATATGTGATAAAATGACAAAATGGTAGGAGGCCAGAACAGTCTCAATAAGAGTTAAGTCACACAACGTTTTCCACAAATGCACACGCTAATTCTGAAGTTCACACTCTGTGGTTCACAAATATAATTTGTAAGAACACTTGTAATATAAACTCACAGATCATACGAATTGCTGATTGCGCATTTACGAACAGCTTCTCATTTGTGAACCTTTCTGCGTTTGTGAGTGAAATTTTTGTGGTGCATTCACGAACAGCTTCTCATTTGTGAACCTTCCTGCATTCGTGAGAGAAATCGGTCTGCTGAATTTTGAGACTCTCCTAACGTCGCAGATCAACAAACGTCACCATTGGCTAATGAATCTGTCAATCAAATATATGATTCTGCCAGGGCTGTTTGCTTTCAGCCAATCATATGGCTCCTTATATTACGGAACAGATCTGCTGTGCGCATAGTCGGACACAATTCCCTACATCACATGTATAGCTCGGGGGTGACGATGGCTGAAGATATCACGTTAGCGTTCACACTTGTTTAATTTTCAATTTTAATTCTGGTGCCTGTTAGCAGCTGAAACACATCCTCACGTGCTTGTGGATATCATATATTGTATATGGAGACATGACTGTAATAATAAGTAAAGGTTATCAGCTGTAGGTTTAGTGTGCTCATAGGAGACGTGACAAAAGAACACAAATCACATTTCTCTTTATGGCCTATATAGTTGTCATCATCAACGTTACATGATTTACAGAATACATGTGACCAACTAACATTTCATGTTCTACCACCGGATGTTTGGATCAAAATATGAACCAATCAGATCTTAGATCAGGTGAGAGCCAGGCGTTTCCCGTCATGCCCTGGGTTTTGCAGTCGAGGGAGAGCAACTGCAGCGCCTTGCTCCAAAATCTGCGGCCACCTTGATCTCACAAGGTTATCGTTGCCTACGATAGAGATAGAGCAAGTCGGCATCAAGTCGGACACAAATCTAACTGGCAAGCACTGCTCGCCGATCACCGCTGATCCAATCTGCGCAGTTAAGGGGATGGAATTAATCCAATAGGCGATTGCTCAGAGGGCTACACTATACTCATAGAATCTGGGGTTACAATACATAACCAACGTTCCACCCTATGGGTGGCCTCTTAATAATCTTATTCAGAAAAATTATGCATTTTTACTATGTGAAAGCAAACCCCGTTAGGGGCAGAGACCTCTTGAAGCTCATATTAAACATTGTCTGCAGAGAAGGTAAGAGAAGCTAGTAAATCATCAGGCCTATTCCATGGGAGTGACTCTGAAAAGGAGCAAAAGCTCAGCTCTTTATCTTGGCAGGTGTCTCTATTCTCCTGTGTTCAGGCTCTTGGTTACATCAGTTACTTTTCCTTTTAATGAGCTGCATATATTTCTAACAGCCTTCAGTGACATCAAGAAAAAAATAACTTTTTAACTCTAAAAGACATTATTCTCATTCTGAGAACAAATGAACAAACTGTGTGTGAGTATGTGTGTCCAGTTGCAATTTAACACAGACTCAGTAGCATAGAGAATCTTCTCACAACACCTAATCATCCCTTGATCAAAAAAACTGTAGATAGAATCTTGTCATGTTATTCTATTTAATAAGTAGACGGACGGAGGTATAGTACGAGTTTTAAAGTGTAATGAAGATGATCGCAGGGTAACAGTTCCCCTTAAATGTTGAGCAAAAGTTATGAAACGAGACAAAATTCAAACAATAACATGTAAAAAGAAATGGATCTCCTGATAAGAAGTAGGTGCTTCACCTTTAAATATGTTTTTATTAGAGCTGGATACACAGGAAGATGTATGTTAATAAACCAACACTAGCAATGATAGAACATCTACATTTTGAAGAATTGTAGCATAGATTAAGTGGACAGCAGCCTTTTCAAATACATTCCTGGTCTAAAATAAATCAGGCTGACACAGCCTTTAAGGAAATACACAACTATAAATGAATTTAGAAATCTATTTGGGGGTCTATCCTTTAGCATTTCATATTTACGACGGCAAATCCCTTGAATAACAATAGACAGTATATTAACCTTAAAATGGACCACTCCTTCACTTTTTAACTTTCTTCCTTCCTGTCTCATTAATTGTTTTCTTTCTTCCTAACTCCCTACCTTCTCTCTCCTTCCTTCTTCACACATGTAATCATCTAGCCTCAAGTAAGTTCTCAACATACTGGACAGTGTGAAGATATATGTCCACTCCAAAAGAGTCTAAATGTTGCAACGGATTAATGCTGTCCTGCAGTTCCAACATTTCATGATCTGAAAGAGGACTGTCCAGTACAGGGACATTGATCCCAGGATGAGGTTCAGTCATGTATCCATTTTCCTCCCATTCAATCTGTTGTATCGGTATACTCTGGAAAAAGAAAGTGTGTATGAGCATTGTGCATAATGAATCTCAAGAAAACACATTTAATAAAGCTTTATCATGACCTTTTAACAATTACTTAACATCAATGATGTCAGGCAGAACCTAGCATCTCCATTATTTCATAAATTATTTTTTTTTATTAATGGGCAAATTTTATGTTAAAACAGCAGTGAGAATATCACATCTGGAAGGTCTAATGCCTTGCATTTTGAACTTGCAGATGTGTCATGACTTTGTAATGTCATGACATTATAGTTGACAGTGTCCATTTCAGTAGAGGTGCACACAAACAGAACTGTAATTTCAATAGCCATTTTGTCTTGAATCCAAGAAGCATAGTGCAGAGGTAGATTATCAAAGTGTTGAACATTTGATTTTTAGTTAAGGATCAACTTGACATGTGATCAGTCATTTTAACAGAACATACATTTGGCCCTGGATCAGAAACAGGATTCAGACACACAGACCCACACACACACACACAGGAACACGCACACACACACACACACACACACACACACACACACACACACACACACACACACACACACACACATGGATATATTTAAGTCACAACACAATATCATAATTTATGCGTCAAATAATACAACCACAAACACTGTTGAATCCTTATTATTATTTACTTTTCTGTTATTTATTAACATACTATTTTATACATTTAGATACTTATTCCATCTTATTCACATGAAGGCGTCATATTTTAGCTACTCACACACACATCTATGGGTGCACTAAGATTTGTCTCATGGAACGTACATGGAACTGGCTCAAGAGATAAAAGATTAAAGATTTTTGATCAGTTAAAAAGAATGCAAGCAGACGTAATATTATTACAGGAGACTCATAGATCTGCCACATCGGCAGATGAACTTAAAACACCTGAGTTTCCCAGCATGTTCTCTGCCTGCTATAACTCTAGGCAAAGAGGGGTAGCTATTTTAATACACAAAAACATCAATTTCACAGTACTGGACACAGTTTCTGATCCAGAAGGTAGATTTATAATGTTAAAAATAACTATACAGAACCAACGCTTATGTATTGTGAGCATATACTGTCCAAATATTGATGACCCTCCATTCTTTCATAATTTTTTCTCTGTACTCTCCGAACACTTGGACTGTCCACTTATACTTGGAGGTGATTTTAATTTTTGGATGCATTCCTTAGACAGGCTCAGTACAGCTGGGACTCGGCGCAATTGGCAATCCACTTATATAGTTAAACAGGACTCGCCACTAACATCAGCTGAGCTCCAGGAAGCCCTTAAATCCATGACAAATAGGAAAGCTCCAGGTCCAGACGGGTTTCCAGCAGAGTTCTACAAAGAATTCTGGATCATTCTGGCTCCAACATTTTTCAGAATGGTGAGGGAAATCGAAGAGAGCGGCAGATTACAGCCAAACATGAATTCAGCCAATATTAGTCTCTTGTTAAAACCAGGCAAAGACCCAGCATTTCCAACCAGCTATCGCCCAATTTCTCTTATTAATGTTGATCTCAAAATAATTTGTAAAGCCCTGGCAAAAAGATTAGAGAAGGTAACCCCCTTCTTAATACACCCTGACCAAACTGGTTTCATTAAAGGTAGACAGTCATCCACAAACTCACGTAGATTACTTAATTTGATAGATTTCTCTTACAGTAGAAACATAGAAACTAGTATATTATCTCTAGATGCAGAAAAGGCTTTTGATAGAGTTAACTGGAAGTTCTTATTTGCAACTTTACATAAATTTGGTTTTGGGAACTTCTTCATAAACTGGCTACAAACATTATACAGTTCGCCAATTGCACGTGTTAGGACGAACGACCAAATATCAGCTAGCTTCTGTCTTCAGAGGGGGACCAGGCAGGGATGCCCACTCTCCCCCTCACTGTTTGCTATCTTTATCGAACCACTAGCAGCAGCAATTAGGCAAACAACAGGTATTAAAGGGATAAAGTGTAATAAAATAGAACATAAGATCAGTCTTTATGCAGATGATGTTTTACTCTTCCTCCAGAATTCTCAATCATCTCTGTCTCATTCAATAGAACTGATAAACTCTTTTTCAAAAGTTTCAGATTACTCTATAAACTGGTTAAAATCAACAGTTCTACCAATTAATTTCTCTTTTGTCAATTTACTTAATACTCAACTGGAGTCAGGTAATATCACATACCTGGGAATTAATGTCTCTCCCAAGTTAGCAGATCTAACCAAATTAAACTACATCCCACTTTTAAAGAAAGTGGAGGATGATCTTGCTAGATGGAAATCCTTACCAATATCACTGATGGGAAGAGTTGCTACAATTAAAATGATGGTCTTACCCAGAATAAATTACTTATTTTCAATGATCCCAAACAAACCACCAGCTGACTGGTTTAGATCTCTGGACTCCTCAATTACCAAATTCCTCTGGCAGGATAAACCTCCACGAATTAGCTTAAAAACGCTTCAGAAGAGCAAAGACAGAGGAGGACTGGATCTACCCAACTTTTATTATTATTTTTTAGCCAACAGGCTGCAATATATACCAAGATGGTTGCAAGATAACCCACTAGATGAGTCCTGGTTAGACATAGAACAGACAATTTGCAATACGATAGAGCTTTAATACTTACCATTTATTAGCTCAAGCGTAAGAAAACATGAAGGCTTCAAAAGTATTAGTATCAGCACTTCTCTGACAGCATGGTGGGAGTATCTTAAAATGACAGAGTCTTCACTAGTACCATGCAGACGCACACCTATCTGGAATAATCCTGATATTTTGCAAAATAATAAAATGATGAACCTTCTGGACTGGAAAAATAAAGGAATCCTATACCTGGAAAACATATATGAAGGATTGGACTTCATCCCATTTAATAGAATAGTCTCCCAATTTGGAATAGAAAAGAATAGCTTTTTAGAATACCACCAAATCAAATCTGTAGTCAAACAAAAATTTAAGCTCAATAAAATAGAATTACAAACCCCGCCAAGGGTTTTAGACTTCTGCAATCTCAAACCCCCTAAACTACTGTCTAAAGTATATAAGACACTGTCCAAAATAGACGATAGAATAGCAATCCCTATTGAAAAATGGGAGGTGGATCTATCAGTCAGCTTTGACCAGAACTTCTGGTCCCAAACTTGTCTAAAAACTTTTAAAATGATCAGACACCCCAATTTACAATTAATTCAGTACAAAGTTCTACACAGAGTACACTATACAGGTCATCGGATGTTCAAGATGGGGTTTGTGTCGTCTGACATCTGTACACACTGCACAAACAACATTCCTGACAATTACGTTCATGCACTGTGGTCCTGTCCACCTGTCCAGGAATTTTGGGGTAGAGTATGTGAAGACCTGTCAAAGTCTCTGAAATGTCATATCCAAATCACCACCTCTCTTTGTTTACTGGGAAACCTGGATGATGTCCCGATTGAAAAATCTTTGGTTCACGTGGTTCTGACTGCCATATGCATCGCTAAGAAAACTATCCTCTTGAATTGGAAAAATAGAGAAAATCTCTGCATTAACCAGTATAGAAATCTTTTGTTAGATCATATTGCACTTGATTTAGCCTCTGCTTCCACTTCAAATAAATCTCTCTGGGCTCCTTTGATCGGTTCCATCACATAGCGGTGATGGGGGGCCGTTGATGATGTCCTGCGGGATGATGTGGGTGGGGGGGTGGAGGGTCTGAGTTTGGAGTATCTGGATGTTCCCTGGGGATGGGTTCACTGGGGATGTCTGGCACTGGGGGGCTGTTCCCCCCCTCTGGAGGTGCTTGGGTTGCCTCGGGGGGTGTACTGCTGGCGGTTGTGAGTGGGGCCCCTTGGAGGTCTTGGCGGCGGCCATGGGTTACTGCCTGGCGGCTGCATTGCCCCTGGGTGGGTCTGGGTGGGGGCCTGGGGGCTCGGGGTGTTGGGGTGGCCGGCCCCGTGTGGGGATCTGGGCTGGGCCTTGGGGGTCGGGTCCCTACATGTACGCTGCCGGGAAGAAGGCAGGAATACGCAGAAGTACCTGGCCCGGGTTCGGGGGCGTAGGGCAGGCCCTGGCTCCTCTGTTGTCCCATCACAGGGGAGGGGGAGGTCCAGGAGGGGGAGGACCCAACCTTACCTGGATGTCTTATGTCTTATATATTCTGGAAGTTGTGCAAATGCAGGGATGGGCATAGATATTCTGCTGGGGTGGGGCTGGGTCGGCTCCCTCGGGCTCTGTGGGGCTCTGTGATGCTGCTGCTTTGGGCCCTGGCAGGATGGGCTGGGGTCTCCATGCCCTGGGCGGCGGTATGACAACGGAGGTGCCTATTGGGGTCAGTGGGGGAGCTGGCTCCCTGGAGGGCTAAGCCCTACCAGCCATTCCTCCCCATCCCCGTTTATTTCTCTCCTCCTGCTCCCTCACATCATCACACAAACATGCACATAGGACCTTGGGGGGTGGACAAGTCGAGGAGTGCGGGTATGGACCCCATTTCCGCATTCCTGTGGCTTCCTGCCCCCCAATTTTATTTGCACCTTATGCACTTCCACCGACGACATTCCACGCAAACATACACTTAGGGCCTTGGGAGTGAGCACATTCAACGGCACTTGGCAGGGGGAGTTCTCAGCCTCCTCCCGAGTGCCGGTGCCCACTTCGAATTTTAAACTGCATTTAGACACCAAGGGCTGTGGGTGCAAGTAGGGTGGTGCAGTGGCATCAGCTGGCATAGGCCAGAAAATGCCCGCACTGCCCGCTCACCACAGCAATAGAATACACCTCATTAACACACAACACTATGTTGGAGCAGGTGGAGGGAGACCAGGGGGTCTTAGCACACCTCTGTTGTTGCTTGGCTGCCTGGGGCTGGAGACTAGGAGGGAGATCTGGCCATCTGGTTGGGGTCTGGGGTGGTGGGTTGCTGTGCTCGGCGGTGGGCGGGGGAGCCTGCTCATCAGCACCCCAGCAGAAAGGGTCAAACTCTGGTAACCGGTGGTGGTTGTACCCCATGTGCAGCATTACCGGGACCAGAGTGAATAGGGTGTGTATGGGGAGCATGAATGGGTGTCCGGCGTGTATTTTTGTAAGTCTTTGGTTGTATGTGCATGTGTGAGCATGAGGGAGGGAGTGTGTGACTGTGTTTGTGTATGACTGTATATGTCAGGTGGGGCCTTTGACTCCTCCCTTCTCCTGGGACCTCCTTTGATGATATAGATCTTCGTCTCCCCTCCCCCCTGTCACACCTGGTGGGGGTGTGATGCCTTGGTCTGCCTGAGTGTTCGTGGCTCCCGGGTCAGGGAGTTTAAGATTTTTGGCATCTGCCTGATCAATCCCGGTGGCGGCCTGGGGGGGTCTGGGTCCCTGGGCTCTGCTGGGTCCCCGGCGGGGGTGGTCGCCCCTGGGTCCCGGGTCGCTGGGTCCCGGACTCGGCCGGCTAGGGGGTGGGAGGCTGCGGGCAGGCCTGAGGACTTGCCGCTGATATCTCCCGGGGCTCTGCCGGCTGCTGGTTGTGGCCCCCCGGGGCGATCCTCTGTGCCTCTCGAGGGGGGCGGGGGCCTTTCTGGTTGCGGGCTCCTTGGGGTTCCTGTGTTCTGGGGCAGCGCCTGGATCTCTGGGACTTGGAGCTCCCCCCCGTCTCCTACGCGTCTTTGGGGGGCAGATCTGTGGTCCCTCACACTCTCTATTGGACGCTCCTATAGATAAACCTTACATAAACAAGCGCGTGTACACACACAGGTGCTCACATGGTGCTCTCATAAGTATGGGCTTGGGCACGTTCAACACATGTCTTAAGACTATGGTGGGCACTCAATGCACTGTGGTATATTATCGTGTGACTGTTTAGTTAAACAATGATTGATTATATATTTCTTCATCAAGTTGACGCAGTGATAGCTTGATTTTGTTATATTGGTGTTGTGTCCCATTTTTTTTGTTATGTTTTGCTTTTTTCTCGTCTCATTTTGCAGGTCTAGAAGCAGACTCTTGTTCATTATTGTTTATTTTTGTTGAATCCCCCCCCCACCTAACCCCCTCTCTCCCCACCTTTTCTCTTTTCCTTTCTCTTTCACCTCTGTCTCCGTGTCTGGTCGAAATTACAAAGCATTCAAAAACAATAACAATAAAGTTTTAAATATCAGGTGCGACATTAAAAGCAGACTCTTTGATGCTCCACCTGAGACATTAAAAGCAGATGCTCTGATGCTCCACCTGAGAGTAAAACTGTAAGGCTTGTTACCAGCATTCAGACATCAATTCTGCTTGCTTCACAGCCAGACAGGACACGTTAAAAAAAAAAAAAAAAAAAAAAAAAAAGAAACAGGATTCAGAGCCTGGCCCAGATGCCACAGCTGATTTGGTGTCATGTTTTCCTCTGTCCTGATTGGATGGTTGTCCCACGCATCTCTAAAGACATCCAGGCTGGCCTGGATGCGAGACAAGAAAATATAGTGTCAACAAAACAGGTGAAGGATGTTACTGATGTCGAGCAAGTCTTGGTCTTCCAGAGTGCAGGATGTTGTAATATAAACCAGTAACACTCATGAAGACATCACGCCAGAGGCGCTCAATTCTGGATTTGGAGGGGGATTAAATAAAAGAAAATTAAAATATACACACACATTTACATGTCCATTCATCCATTTTTCAACTTGAGTTATCTTTTGAATGGTCACAGGGGGACTGGTGCCTATCTCCAGCAGTCAAAGTGTGAGACGAAGGGTACACCCTGGGCAGGTCAACAGGCACAGGCACGCGCGCACACACACAAAAAGCTTCCAAATTAGGTTAAACTCACCGCTGATTGTGTACACTTTTTCCTGCAATGAAGCTGTTGGTGTCAGTTCCACGAACTGAGAACATTAATTCTGCAACACCTGCATTTTCTCTGCCATGATCTCCTCTCACCCTGAAACAAACAAACATTAGAATCTTGCTTCAAACATTTTTAATGCACATCTATAACAATCTACATCAATTTCAGTTTTACAGAAATTTCCTCATGTACCTATCTACTAAGTGAGTAAAACTGTTACTCACAGATTGTGACCGGTCCATCCCGCTCTGCCATGTGAACTGCAATACGCATGCGCACAGCAGATCTGTTCCGTAATATAAGGAGCCATATGATTGGCTGAAATCGAACAGCCCTGGCAGAATCATATATTTGATTGACAGATTCTTTAGCCAATGGTGACGTTTGTTGATCTGCGACGTTAGGAGAGTCTCAAAATTCAGCACACCGATTTCTCTCACGAATGCAGGAAGGTTCACAAATGAGAAGCTGTTTGTGAATGCACCACACAGATTTCACTCACAAACGCAGAAAGGTTCACAAATGAGAAGCTGTTCGTAAATGCACATTCAGCTATTCGTATGATCTGTGAGTTTATATTACAAGTGTTCTTACAAATTATATTTGTGAACCACAGAGTGTGAACTTCAGAATTAGCGTGTGCATTTGTGGAAAATGTTGCGTGACTTATTGTTTCACATTATATTTATGTGTCAAAGAGTATGAATTTCCAAATGAGCGTGTGCATTTGTGTTCCTCCGAATTATATTTGTGAAACACAGTGTGGATTTCCGAATGAACATGTGCATTTGTGGAAAACGTTGTGTGACTTAATTCTTATTGAGACTGTTCTGGCCTCATAAAATGGCATCATCTGACCAAAATGACCAACTTCCTGTTGGTCTTGAAACATGGTTTCAGGAGACTTTTTGTAAGTCTCAAGACACATCATGAATGTACCAAATATCATAATCCTCAGTCAAAGCATGACATAGAGCTGACTGTTGTGATGGTCCTAGGGAGCACTATGTTAAAACTAAGCCATGCCTATGGAAAATTTGTATAATTATCTGTTTGGGGTTGGATTAGAGTAAATCACATTACATTTCGCACAGATGAGATGTGAATTGAAGAAATTAGAGGCAAACGTAATTCCATGGTGTGATGCCTAAATTCGCCATACTCCTTAAGCCCCACCCTCTTTTGAAACCTACCAGACACTACATATGTGTAACAAATTTCATAATCCTCAGTAAAAGCATGGTATGAGGCTGATAGTTTTAATTGCCCTAGGGGCCTGCTATTTTAAAGAAATAGGTCACACCCACTGATGTGGCAAGGGGTCAATATCTTAGGCTTAGCCATGCCTACACAGTTATACTTTTGAGTATGTTTTTCACAACTTTTGATCCTCAGTGGCTTATGAGTGAAATATGTCATTTTGAAGTCTATAGGTCAAAAACTCTACGATAAGTTAGCTTTAATTAAGCATGTGCAAAAAAGAAAAGAAGAAATAGTCATGTGACTAAAATGGCAGACTTCCTGTCGGATTTGGAAAGTGGCTCCATAGACCTTTTTGTAGGATCTGAGACACTACATAAGTGTACCAATTTTCATAATCCTCAGTAAAAGCATGACATGGGGCTTACCGTTTCAATGGTCCTAGGGGGAGCTATTTGAAAAAATAGACCACACCCACCTGATGTTTGCATCCATATCTGTTTGAGGTCAGATTAGTCACACTCATGCAAAATTTCCTGCAGATAAGTTGAGGAATGAGGAAATGAGGCAAACATATTGCTACGGCGTTACGCCTGAATTCGCCATACTGCCACAGCCCCACCCTCTTTCAACACCTGCCAATACTGGATGCTAAGTGAGCCCAACATGTCAACTGTTATTTGGCAGTGATTCATATTGGTTAGATCAAAAGGGTACAATTGGGAGCTTTCAGAGTAAATATGACCTTTTCTGTTGTGAGGGGGTGGAGCCTTGATGATGTCATCATCTGATTATTGATTGTTGTTTAGGAGTGGATGACAAACAACCACAAAAATTTTCGAGACCCTGTGTCCTACGATGATGACATTATGGCAATTTATATTTTTTAGCGAGAAGTCAGTATTAGGCCAGGAGAAGTCCTGCTGCTGAGGTGCTAAGTTGTATCGGTTGTATCAGCCCTGCTATGCAGTTTTCTACCTGCAGGGGGCTCTGATATTATATACAACACAACCGATATGGTTTACGAAACCAATTTTTAAATTGGCTATAAAACACAAAAGGAAGGTTAAGTTGCAGAAATAACTAAATAAGATGATAATGGCTGTTACAAAGTTTGTAATAATATATTAACAATGTTTACTTTTTATATTTTTCAAAGATTACAACACTTTAAAAGTCACGGTTTACGAGACCATCAAAAATGGTCTCATAAACCTATTGGTTTCATAATGCTGGTGTGTAAACTGACAAATAGGTCTCACAAACCATAAGCGCACACACACACAGATATAATCTAAAAGATGATCCCCATATTTCAACATAAGATCTTCCTGGTACACCGGTTGACCTCCGTGTCATCCTGGATTGCAAACAATGAGTCAAACTAACTAGCTACTCCAGCATCAGGAAGATTTATTCTGTAAGATATCAGTTTAATATTTCCATGCTTTCGTTCTTTTTAAACATAGAAACAGTTTTGTTTACCTGTTTTGTAGCTACAGTTTCGCCGACGGCTGCCGGCTTCTTCAGGCTGACGCTGATGGTGGCGCGTCACTTCCTTCCAGCAGCCGTCGGCGAAACTGTAGCTACAAAACAGGTAAACAAAACTGTTTCTGTGTTTAAAAAGAACGAAAGCATAGATTTAGAAAGACACAGCAAGAACACACCTAAGACAGTTTAATATTTTCCAGAGTTATATGTCAAACTTGACATACATTTTTTAATTTATCTGTAGCTTATTGAATTATATTGGGAAAGTATGATAGAGCTAAGACCTATAGTCAACTTTGAGCTCCCGGTGGGAGCGCTACGAGCACAGAAGTGAAATATTTGTCAAAAGTAAAAAATCTATAGAGATTTTGGAGTTTCCGGTGTTCAAATCAGGTCACGGGTCTTCTGTCAAATGGTCCAAAACATGTCTGATATCCAGCTAGCAGGTCGGTGTTTGGTTTAATTTCTCCAGTAATCCAACATCCGTTCTTATTGCCATATTTTAGAGAAAAAACAAATCTGACTGACTAGCAGAGGCTTCAGAAGCTACATCTGACTGATGACACATCGTTTTCTGCTATAACGCTAACGTAGAAACACCGGAGTCGGGGATTGTTTACTAGCTGATTCTGCAGACCTCCTTGAGAAACGTCACCAGCTGCCCAGGGCTTGACTGGAAGCTAGGTTGTGTTTTTGCCGCGCCATTCAAAAACGTCAGATTTTCTTAAGATTTCAGCCGTGAAAATCCAAAAACCTTTTCATCAGAGATTTTAATACTTATTTACACATGTCGTTCAAAGGAATTTTGCCTCTGGCCAAAAAGTTTAATAATGCATTCTTAACAGTTCTTAACCTAATTCTGTTTCTGTAATCTCCTTAGACGTTTTCTATGCTTGATGCATGCCAATGACCCTTCTGAAACAGACTAACATCTTTTCCACGACCACCAATTGTGTCTTTCCACATGGTTGTTTAAGAAATAAGAAGCAACTCATTGCACCAGTTATGGTTAAATAACTTGTTACCAGCTGAAAGATAATTGCCCATGCAGTAATTATCCAATGGGAGGCTCCTTCCTATTTCCTTAGTTACATCCAACTGGTGACCTATTTTTTGGGTTCAGGCAGTGTAGATTTAAACATTACTTATCTCTTTGATTTCCAGTAGATGTGCATGTTTTATAGGCTCTGGTCTCTGAACACAGGAAACATATTTTAAAGCAACAGTTGTTGAAATCTTTCTTTTTTTATCAAGTCAAACAGTGTTTTTATTTTCACCACACAAACTTTAATGTTGAATTGCTGGCTATTGCTGGGTGTCATCAGAACAAGATGATGTTTTCTGGTTGGATAATGCTAGCTGATGATATTGGTCTCCCATAAGTTCAGTGAGTATGTGGGATCTTATGGTGAGTTTTAGCAGTACATGGAAAGAAAATGTTATGGTTATCCAAATTCATCAACATAATCCATGAATTCTGGTGTGTTAATTTGATCAATTAGGAAACACAATGTTGTATCTATTTTATATGTACCAGTTACCTATTTTTATCATGTTCTTGTAAAACAGGATGAACAGATCCCTGAGAAATCTGGAAAAAATAAAAAGTCTGTAAGTACACTTACAAAAAAAAAAACATTTTACCAGCATGAGCCATCCTCTGAAGTCCCAAATGGCTGCAAGATTGAAGCTTTTTGAGCAGTCTGAAGCACTGAAGTGTACATATATAGAACATTTCCTGGCTTTAAAATGTGTGAAACAGAGCATCTGCAAATCAGCTCACTGAGTTCTACTAAATGTGTTTAGAAATGTAAACAACTCAACCATGAGGGGCGGGACAAGCCACCTCATGCCGCCTTGTTTGAGTTGAGCAGCGCCTTGCCTGGAAAACAGAGGAGAGTAGATGGACGCAGCAGTGGGAGTGGATGAAAGCCGGTGTTTAAGTCGGACAGATTTCCATACATGTGTAGCTCACGGGTGACAATGGATGAAGATATAGCGTGAGAGTTCATACTTGTTTAACTTTTTATTTTAATTCTGATGCCTGATAGCAACCGAAATACATCCTCACATGCTTGTGGATATAATATAATGCATATGTAATTATAAGTAAAGGTTATCAGCTGTAGCTTTAGTGTGCTTACAGGAAACGTGACAAAATAACACAAAACACATTTCTCTTTATGGCCTATGTAGTTGTCATCATCAACGTAACATGATTTACAGAATACATGTGACCAACTAACATTTCATGTTCTACCACTGGATGTCTCTAGCATAAATGAAAGCCTTGTGAGTTAATCTCTTTGGGGAGACGCTCTGGTGCTCCTGTTTAACAAGAAGTTAGAGAAGAAAGTGGCATTTACTGATATGCTGACATCTCACCTCTGATCAGCTGGTTTTTCAGTTCACTTGCTCGTGCTGGAGACCCGTCCTGCAAGTTGCAAAACAGCTGGACACAGCCATTTTCTTTATCTTTGTTTATCTGTAACTGGTGAGACACTGTTGTTCAGTTCACCTTCTGAAACATTTCTTTATTTACTTATTTATTTATCTAGCTTGTGTGTGACTTGTTCTAAGAAAACAGAACAACTTCCATTGGAACATTATAGTTTCAGTGTATTCCGCATAATTGCCTGTTTGGACTAACGATCTAAAATGCAAAAAGGTAGACTGAGCAACAAACACATCACTAATGACATGGTTGTTTTATTTCCCACCAACTCAACTCAAAATGCAGACAAATAGCACAGTTATCATTTTCTGTTGAATAAGTGAATGAGAACCGACTGACTGGACCAGGTTGCTCTAGCTGATGGTTTGCAGCAACAAAACCAGGCAGTAACGGTCTCCTTCTTTCCCTCAGGGACACTCAGTGTTAAACTACTTAGAAAGGAGAAAGACAGAATAAGGGGATAGGATGAGGATTCAAATGAGCAAAATAGAGAGACTGGCAAAGGAAAACAAAATGTGTGCTTAGTTTGTGAACCCCAGCAGAGCCCAAACACATTATTGATCTCAGCTCTGTCACAGCTGTTCTTTATGCCAGCCCTCCCACCCACCTCTCATTCCACCTCTCTTCATCTTTTGCTCTCTTGCTGTCAAATTCAAATTCATTTTTTACACTCTCTCTTTGTCTCTTACCTTTATAGTGCCCCTGGGTATAATCAAATAACTGCCACAGAGATGAAGTACGCCAGGAACTTGCACGCAGTTTAGAGTAAATGAGCTTTCTCTTGAAGCAAATGTGCTAAAATAGTGAAGAAATGCCTATATTTATTTCTCTAAATCTCTTTGCTTCATATACATGTATAATTTCTGAGCAGCACAGTATGAAGCTTAATATAGTACCTTTAATTATGACCACTAAGATATTAGGTTGATATTCTATATAAATATAGAATATCAACCTGCTTGGTCTTTGGGTGTTTAATCAGAAGATTCTAGGATTCTTTGCTTTTTCAGGGATCACACACACTTTGTCTCAATTCAGACAGTCAGGTTTATAGGAGATAAGAAGTTTATTTTCCAAACAAATAAAAACATGCCAAGTTTACTAAGACTACTGTGATGGATGGATCTAAGTGGATGGGATGTGATGTATGGTGATTGAATGGTGTGTGCTTATCAAAACCTTGTATCTAGAAGAACTGAGTTCTGGGTGTGGAAAAGAATTTGGTTTGCATTAAACTATGAAGTTGGTTCTCATCAAAACGGCATCAGACGCAATCATGCTGTGTTTACCCACCCCTGAGGAAACTCCCTTTCGGATTAGAGATGTCGGGGGTTGGATGACCCCAAGGTACCGAAGTTCGTAGAAAAGACCTCAGTACGACCAGGTCGGTTCAGAGATGTCTCCCGGATCACAACAGATAGATTAAATCGTTTGCGTCTAGAACAGCTGTTTCTGAATAGCTGAAAGAACCGTTTTGCTGTGTCAGCTCTAGACAGCTTTTAGCATGTAGAAAGCTTGTCAAGAGATGCAGTGGCTAGAGAGTTTTCCTCCGATGGTCAGTCAGAGTTAGCTCACCTAACAGGATGCTGAATCTCAGGAAATGGAGAGAGAGCAGAAACGGAGAGAGAGCAGAAACGGAGAGAGAGCATGCGCATGTGCTGACGACCCAATCACCAGACACACGGCAGCGTTTAGAAGCAGATGGCAGCTTGTTAATCAACTTCCACAAACAATTAAGACAGATTTTCGCCTAATTTACTCACTGACAACACAAAAAAATTAATAAATCTGGTAAATATAACACACTCAACCTAGAGGTAAGTGAAGAAAATTTAGAAAATTTGCAAATATATATTGACGAGGTTTTTGAGATTTTTGTCATGGGACCGAAGAAAGCAGCAGCAGCTGAGACGGAAACACCTGGGACCAAGAGGAGCTGTCCCCAGGACTCGCCCGAGGCCTCGTCTCCCCATAAGGATGTCTTAGATTTACTACAGTCCATAGATAAATGGCTTCTGGGATTTGAGGGGTGACTCCACCTGCTAGAGCTGCTTCACAAGGAATTCCAGGACCTCCGAAACATCTCTGGAGTTTAGTCAGGAGCAGGTGGAGCGGCTCGCAGCTAAGAACGCGTCTCTGCGGGAATCGGTTTCCTCCTTGACTGCAGGATTAGATCGGATCTCCCAGGACAACAAAGTTCTAAAGGAGACGGTTCTGGATCTCCAATCACGCAGCATTAGAGATAACCTGGTGTTCGCAGGCCTTTCAGAGCAGACCGGAGGAGAAGCGGAGGATTGCGAACAAACCATCAAGAACTTTCTCCACACCCACATGAAGATACCTGAGGAAACGGTTAAAAACATCACCTTTCATCGGGTGCATCGCCTTGGAGCCAGGAGAACAGACAGCAGAAGACGTCGTCCCATTGTGGCTAAATTTGAGCACTTTAAGCAGAAAGATCTTGTTAAAAGCCGCGGGAGGGCGCTTAAAGGTAAAGACAGCGTTAACAATCAGTTTCCTAAAGAAATTCTGCATCGCCGCCGAGTTCACTTCCCGCTGCGCAAGAAGTTTTTCCAGGATGGGAAGCGGGCTGTGATCTCCGTGGATAAACTGTTTGTTGACAGTAAAATCTACAAAGAACGAGGAGTAACAGACTGGCTTTATTAGACAAACTTCAGGTACAACTTTATTATTATTAACAGCACTCACTGGGTTTGAACATGTCAGGATTTATAGCTGCTAGATCCGTTTAGAAATGTTCACCTGTTCCCTCACCACCTCACACCCACAACACTTTTTCTTTTCTTTCTTCTGTTTTCCTCTTTTTAACCTTTATAATTGCTTTCTTTCCCTTATTTTATTTGCTTCTGGGTCTTTACATCTGCATGGCACTTTTTTTTCCACACTGCAGCACACAACTTGCGCGCGTGCACACACACACACACAGACTCCATACGCAGTCACACAGATAAGTAGCCTAAGGCGTTTTATTGCACAATCAAAACACTGTTGGGCTTGTCTTGTTATTGTTATTATTATTGTTATTATTGTTTTTATTATTATTTATTTATAATTTATCATTATCAGCATTAATGTTTTTATATTAATGTTGTAGGAAAAAATATTATTATTGTTTTTTTGCTACTAGTATTGTTATTATATTTAATGTTGCAAATGATAATAATGATTATAATAATACCCTTATTATTTACTCTCTATTGTTTACTATAAGATGAATGTATGCATTTAATTACTTATTTTATCTCATACACATGAAGGCGTCATATTATAGCTACTCACACACACACATCTATGGGTGCACTAAGGTTTGTCTCATGGAACGTACATGGAGCTGGCTCTAGAGAGAAGCGATTAAAAAATTTTGATAAGCTAAAGAGAGTGCAAGCAGATGTAATATTATTACAAGAGACTCATAGATCTGCCACATCTGCAGATGAACTTAAAACACCTGAGTTTCCCAGCATGTTCTCTGCATAATATAACTCTAGGCAAAGGGGTGTAGCTATTTTAATACACAAAAACAACAATTTCACAGTATTGGACACAATTTCAGATCCAGAGGGTAGATTTATAATGTTAAAAATATCTATACAAAACCAAAGCTTCTTTATCGTCAGCATATACTGTCCAAATATTGATGACCCTCCATTCTTTCATAATTTTTTCTCTGTACTCTCCGCACACTTGGACTGTCCACTTATACTTGGAGGTGATTTTAATTTTTGGATGGACACTTTAACAGACAGGCTCAGTACAGCTGGGACTCAGCGCAATTCGCAATCCACTAACATAGTTAAACAGTACATGAGTGATTATGGGCTTTGTGATGCATGGCGATCTCTTCATCCCAACCGTAGAGAGTATACTTTTTTCTCACACGTCCATCACTCGCATTCATGTTTGGATTATTTTCTAGTCAGCAGCTCATTGTTGGCTGACATTTCAGACACCCAGATACACCCCATAGCTGTCTGCAACCATGCTCCGGTTTCTTTAACTCTGGTAAACAAGAAGACAATCCCACCAAGCAAAAACTGGAGGTTTTAATACATCACTGCTTAAAGACGAAGGTTTTATTGATTTTTTTTAAAGGAGTGGGCTTTATATTTAGAACATAACGACCTGCCTGGAACATCAGCATCTATTTTCTGGGAGGCAGGAAAGGCAGTGATGAGAGGTAAAATAATCTCTTTCTCATCACATAAGAAAAAAAAACAGAAAACAAGCGTATTCAGGAGTTAGAAGAAATCATTAAGTCTTTAGAGGCATCCACAGAAGAAGAGTTACTGAGGAAATTACTTGAAGCTAAATTAGAACTTCTTGGAATTATTGACAAAAAGACACACTTTTTAGCACAAAGACTACGAATAGAAAACTTTGAACATAGCAATAAATCAGGTAAATTCTTTGCTAGCCAGTTAAAAATTAATAAAGAGAAAACTACCATATCTGATGTTAAAGACTCAACTGGGAATATAGTGTATGACCCTGAAAGAATAAACAACACCTTCAGAGACTTTTATCAGACTTTGTACTCACCACAGATAAACCCATCAGATAACAAGATCAATGAGTTCCTTGACAGGATAACACTTCCTAAATTATCAGACAGCCAAGCTACAGTCCTGGACTCGCCACTAACATCAGCTGAGCTCCAGGAAGCCCTTAAATCCATGACAAATAGGAAAGCTCCAGGTCCAGACGGGTTTCCAGCAGAGTTCTACAAAGAATTCTGGATCATTCTGGCTCCAACATTTTTCAGAATGGTGAGGGAAATCGAAGAGAGCGGCAGATTACAGCCAAACATGAATTCAGCCAATATTAGTCTCTTGTTAAAACCAGGCAAAGACCCAGCATTTCCAACCAGCTATCGCCCAATTTCTCTTATTAATGTTGATCTCAAAATAATTTGTAAAGCCCTGGCCAAACTGGTTTCATTAAGGGTAGACAGTCATCCACAAACTCACGTAGATTACTTAATTTGATAGATTTCTCTTACAGTAGAAACATAGAAACTAGTATATTATCGCTAGATGCAGAAAAAGCTTTTGATAGTTAACTGGAAGTTCTTATTTGCAACTTTACATAAATTTGGTTTTGGGAACTTCTTCATAAACTGGCTACAAATATTATACAGTTCACCAACAGCACGTGTCAGGACAAATGACCAAATATCAGCTAGCTTCTGTCTTCAGAGGGGGACCAGGCAGGGATGCCCACTCTCCCCCTCACTGTTTGCTATTTTCATCAAACCACTAGTGGCAGCAATTAGGCAAACAACAGATATTAAAGGGATAGAGTGTAAGAAAATAGAACATAAGATCAGTCTTCATGCAGATGATGTTTTACTCTTTCTCCAGAATTCTCAATCATCTCTCTCCCATTCAATAGAACTGATAAACTCTTTTTCAAGAGTTTCAGATTACTCTATAAACTGGTTAAAATCCACAGTTCTAACGATTAATTTCTCATTTGTCAATTTGCTTAATACACAATTGGAGTTAGGGAATATCACATACCTGGGAATTAATGTCTCTCCCAAGCTGGCAGATCTAACCAAACTAAACTACATCCCACTTTTAAAGAAGGTGGAAGATGATCTTGCAAGATGGAAATCCTTACTGATATCACTCATGGGGAGGGTTGCTACAATTAAAATGATGGTCTTACCCAGAATAAATTACTTATTCTCGATGATCCCAAACAAACCACCAACTGACTGGTTTAAATCTCTGGACTCCTCAATTACTAAATTCCTTTGGCAGGATAAACCTCCACGAATTAGCTTAAAAACGCTTCAGAAGACCAACGACAGAGGAGGACTGGATTTACCCAACTTTTATTATTATTTCTTAGCCAACAGGCTGCAATATATACCAAGATGGTTGCAAGATAACCCACTAGATGAATCCTGGTTAGATATAGAACAGACACTTTGCAATACGATAGAGCTTTCAGACTTACCATTTATTAGCTCAAGCATAAGAAAACATGAAAGCTTCAAAAGTATTAGTATCAGCACCTCTCTGACAGCATGGTGGGAGTATCTAAAAATGACAGTCTTCACTAGTACCATGCAGACGCACACCTATCTGGAATAATCCTGACATTTTGCAAAATAACCAAATGATGAACTTTCCGGACTGGAAAAATAAAGGAATCCTATACCTGGAACACATATATGAAGGATTGGACTTCATCCCATTTAATCGAATAGTCTCCCAATTTGGAATGGATAAGAATAGCTTTTTTAGAATATCACCAAATTAAATCTGTAATCAAACAAAGATTTAAGCTCAATAAAATAGAATTACAAATACCACCAAGGGTATTTGACTTCTATAATCTCAAACCCCCAAACTACTGTCTAAAGTATATAAGACACTGTCCAAAATAGACGGTAAAATTGCAAACCCTATTGAAAAATGGGAGGTGGATCTATCAGTTAGCTTTGACCAGAACTTCTGGTCCCAAACTTGTTTAAAAACTTGTAAAATGATCAGACATTCCAATTTACAATTAATTCAGTACAAAATCCTACACAGAGTACACTATACAGGTCATCGGATGTTCAAGATGGGGTTTGTGTCATCTGACGCATTTACACACTGCACAAACAACATTCCTGACAATTACATTCACACACTGTGGTCCTGTCCACCTGTCCAGGAATTTTGGGGTAGTGCATGTGAGGATCTGTCAAAATGTCTGAAATGTCATATCCCAACTTCCCCCTCTCTTTGTTTACTGGGAAACCTGGACGATGTCCCGATTGAAACATCTTTGGTTCACGTGGTTCTGACTGACATATGCATTGCTAAGAAAACTATCCTCTTGAATTGGAAAAATAGAGAAACTCTCTGCATTAACCCGTATAGAAATCTTTTGTTAGATCCTATTACACTTGATTTAGCCTCTGCTTCCACTTCAAATTGATCTCTCTGGGCTCCTTTGATCGGTTCCATCACATAACGATGATGGGGGAACTTAGATGTTGTCCTGCGGGATGTTGTGGGTGGGGGGGTGGAGGGTCTGAGTTTGGAGTATCCGGATGTTCCCTGGAGGTGGGTTCACTGGGGGTATCTGGGACTGGGGGGCCGTTGCTCACCTCTGGAGGTGCTTGGGTTGCCTCGGGGGGTGGACTACTGGCGGTTGTGAGTGGGGCCCCTTGGAGGTCTTGGCGGCAGCCATGGGTCACTGCCTGGCAGCTGCATTGCCCCTGGTCGGGTCTGGGTGGTGGTCTGGGGGTTCGGGGTGTGGGGCTGGCCAGCCCCATGTGGGGATCTGGGCGGGGTCGGGTCCTGACATGTATGCTGCCGGGAAGAAGGCAGGAACACGCAGCAGTGCCTGGCCTGGGTTCAGGGGCCTCGGGTAGACCTTGGCTCCTCTGCTGTTCCATCACAGGGGAGGTCCAGAAGGGTGAGGACCCAACCATACCTTGCACCTTAAACACTTCCACCGATGACATTCCACGCAAACACACACTTAGGGCCATGGGAGTGAGCACATTCAACGGCACTTGGCAGGGGGATTTCTCAGCCTCCTCCTGAGTGCCCACTTCCAATTTTAAACTGCACTTAGACACAAAGGGCTGTGGGTGCAAGTGGGGTGGTGCGTTGGCATCCGCTGGCATCGGCCAGACAATGCCCGCACTGCCCGCTCACCACAGCCATGGAATACACCTCATCAACACACAACACTATAATGGAGCAGGCAGAGGGAGACTAGGGGGGTCTTAGCACACCTCTGTTGTTGCTTGGCTTCCTGGGGCTGGAGGCTAGGAGGGAGATCTGGCCGTCTGGATGGGGTCTGGGGTGGTGGGTTGCTGTGCTCAGCGTTGGGCAGGGGAGCCTGCTCATCAGCACCCCAGCAGAAAGGGTCAAACTCTAGTAACCGGTGATGGTTGTACCCAATGTGCAGCAGTACCGGGACCGGAGTGTATAGGGTGTGTATGGGGAGCTTGAGTGGGTGTCCGGCGTGCATTTTTGTAAGTCTTTGGTTGTATGTGCATGTGTGAGCATGAGGGAGGGAGTGTGTGACTGTGTTTGTGTATGACTGTATACTGTATGTCAGGTGGGGCCTTTGACTCCTCCCCTCTCCCGGGACTTCTTTTCAGGATATAGATCTTTGTCTCCCCTCCCCCTGCCACACCTGGTGTGGGGTTTGGTGCCTTGGTCTGCCTGAGTGTTCGTTGCTCCCGGGTCAGGAGGTTTAAGATTTTTGGCATCTGCTTGATCAATCCCGGTGGCTGCCTGGCGGGCCTGTGGGCTTGCCGCTGATATCTCCCGGGACTCTGCCGGCTGCTGGTTGTGGCCCCCCAGGGTGATACTCTGTGCCTCTCGAGGGGGGCGGGGGCCTTTCTGGTTGCAGTCTCCTTGGGGTTCCTGTGTTCTGGGGCAGCGCCTGGATCTTCGGGACTTGGAGCTCCCCCCCGTCTCCTACACATCTTTGGGGGGCAGATCGGTGGTCCCTCACACTCTCTATTGGACGCTCCTATAGAAAAACCTTACATAAACAAGCGCGTGTACACACACAGGTGCTCACATGGTGCTCTCAAAAGTATGGGCTTGGGCACGTTCAACACTTGTGTTAAGGCTGTTGTTGCCACTAAATGCACTATGATTTATTATCGTGTGATTGTTCGGTTAAACAATGTTGATTTTATATTTCATCATCAGGTTGACGCAGTGATAGCTTGCTCCTGGCGTATTGTTGTGTCCCATTTTTTTCTACTCTTTCTCTTTCTGCAGGTCTATAAGCAGACTCTTGTTCATTATTGTTTATCTTTTTGGACCCCCCCCCCCCCCCCCCCCCCCTCTCTCCCCACCTTTTGTCTTTTCCTTTCTTTTTCACCTCTGGTCGGAATTACAAAGCATTCAAAAACAATAACAATAAAGTTTTAAGTATCAGGCGTGACATTAAAAGTAGACGCTTTGATGCTCCACCTGAGAGTAAATCTGTAAGGCTTGTTACCAGCATTCAGACATCAATTTGTTTGCTTCACAGCCAGACAGGACACGGTTAAAAAAATAAAAAATTAAACAAAAAATAAATAAATAAATGAATCGCCTTCACCTTCATTTAGACAAAAACGTGTTTTGGAGAAAAAAAGAAGAAAAGACTTGCAAAACTACCAGTGTGTTTGTTTCTGACCACAACCAATGTCTGGAAGAAGCATCTGGGATGAGAGGCTAAATGTCTCCAACATATCCAGAAATGCCCAGCTGTTTTCAGCTAAAACTCTCAGGATGATCATGTCCAGGATGACTGAGAACTACACCTCCATGCTGCAGCAGCATTCAGTCAGAACAGAAAGTGAAACTTAAATGTAGCTGCTGTCAGTAACAACCTAACAGATTTTAAACATTAAAACTCTCAACAGAAATAGTTCAGAAAGGAAATTAAAATGTTCACAACTTTGTGTGTGATTTATTATTATTATTATTATTATTTATTGTGGCAGAAGCTGGTGTGGTCCACCACAGAGAAGCTTCTCTAACATGGTGACTTTAATTATTCTACAGGTTATTGTTCAGCCTTCTGACACTCACGTGTCTGACTGCTGACGCTCCGTGTGTGTTTTTATTTCTGCAGTGAGACAAACGCACCTCACACCGTCCAGAGTTTGTTCTTTAAAGCTTCTATTAAATCCACCATGTTGACATATTTTAACAAGTTTCCTCTATGCTGCCGGAGTTAAGGTTTACATTACGGAGTAAAAGTTCGGCAGACGCATTTGTATATATTTGGCCGCTGCGAGCCAGGTGGGGGGAGGGAGGGGGGACTTGTGCTGCACATAGACAGCTGGTGTGATCAGCTCTGAAAAGCCTTGATCACAATTTGCAGATCACGTTTATTTTTCAAGCAGATCGGCCGCTGATTCCTCTTCCGTCGGCACACTAGGAATCGAAATAAAAAACGTTGAGCGATTCCGGGAAAAATGAACAGTTGGAACCGGTTCCAATCGATGCTCGATTCTCGATGCCCAACCCTAAACATTACTGATCATCATAATAATATTCTTTTAAACTTCGGTAATTCAAGCACAGATTAATCAATCTTATTAATTTAAGCACAGATTACTAAAAACATTATTATTATTATTATTATTTGTCAATCATTATTGTTCATTCAACCATATGATTATTTACTATTATAACGATTCAGTCATTTATTCTGTGCAGGACAGCCTAGATAAGCAGTCAGGCTTGGCAGAGAAGAAACTTGAGAAGGGAACATGATGCTGACAATGCGTTATCATGTGTTCAGAGCTGCAGAACCTTCTGGGCTTATTGGAAGGTAGAATGTAAAATCCACCTTAGAGAATGGAGTTTATGTCTGTAGATGACCGGTGGCATGTAGGTCAATCTGTAGGTGAAAACTGACCATTCCTGAACGTTACTGGGCAACAGCAGACGGGGCATGCACAGTGTGGGCTTGACATAGTTAGTAAAAACCAATCATGTTACTCATAACATCAGTCATGAAACCTTTGTTCCCACTTCATTGGTTTTAAGGCTTGTTACAACACTATTAAGATGTTTTGGATTACAATCTGAAAAGTTTCTTATATAGAGGTCTTGAAGTTTATTTAAACACATCTGTCCACAGGGGGACATTTTAAGACCAGATCTTTGTTATTTTAAAACTGTTCTCAGACACAGAAATTCTGTCTTTTAAATGTGAACTCAAAATGTTATTCTTTAAATAAAAATGATCAGAAAGTAACCTGGTGTTTTTATCTCAGTATTTTGACTTACATGACCTTTTAGTTTATTGATGTAAAAACTAGGACTGAACTGTCTGTGCATTAAAAGCACAGTGTATGAGATCAAGCTGTTGTCTCAACTGTTGGTCTTCTATTTCGTCCTTCTGGGGTGACGGTAGCTCCATTCAATGTCAATGTCAGCCAATCAAGAGTCTGCAAGTACCTGCGGCAGAAAGACTAATTGTAATGTTCAGAGCATTCTAAGACGTTACCTTGCAATCAGCATAATGATGGATACAGTGATTGCCTCTGTACTTTAAAGCCCAATTCTCTGCTATTATCGCCCTGTCATTTGACAAGAGCTTAGATGTTTTTCATAGGAATGCTAAACCTGCAGCGATAAATATAGATTTATATCTATATTTCAAATGTGGTGTTGATTTAGCCTGTTTAGTTGTTTATAATCTTATATTAATCAACGGGGCACCACCAGTTTTGCAGAACTGCACCATTGGATTTAATATCTATATCTTCTCAATTTAATCAGTCTCAGAGTTAACACCACAAATTTATCTAAAGGATGAATTCTTGACAGAATGCGCCGATTATTCTCGGGAATTGCTAGAAATGATCAGGCGTTATTTACGTTTTTTTGAGTTTATTACAAACATCAGTTAAGGTGTGGACAAAAAGGACCAAACACCGCTTATTGTTTCATGCATGGAATTAAGACATTTGTTAGGCCAAAGCTTTATGGCAGTGATATGAAATAAAGGTGGAAATTTGGTGACACCAGGATTATAGTAAAATGGGGACTGATATCTAAAAGGGAACAAAGTGAAATGTTCATGTGGGTTTAGGTGAAGTGGATATATGTATGTGTGTGTGTGTGGGGGGGGGGCAGGTGCAGGAGGGTGTGTCGGTGTGTTCACGTGTGTAGGCAGAAGAGGGTTGGTGTGGTGGATAAAATCTTGAGAGCTAATGTGAATTTGGGTCAAAATAGCACATGCCAGAAACTCTGATAATCTGAATTCAATAATCGGGCTTAGCATAAAAGTCACCCAAATGAAATGATGCACAGACCTTTCTCCTCGTTGCTAGAGGGTGGCCAAAGGCTGAGGCAGAAGGGAGACCAGTCAAATTGGTGCAATTTACGACCCTGGGAGAGAGTCGTAGGAGGTAATTAAGTAAGTAAGTAAAGTTTATTTATATAGCGCCTTTCACAGATATGAATCACAAAGCGCTGTACAACATGAGTAAAATCAGGGCAAATACCTCAAACCAATAAAAACATCATAAAAACAATAGCAGTGATAACAATAGTAACCAAAATCAGGAGTAAAAACAAAGTCAAGGTGTGAACAAGAACAAAGCCATCTTTTAGAATATTTAGCAAGGCAAAGCCTGGATGAAAAGGTGAGTTTTAAGCTGTTTTTTGAAGACTTCTACAGATTTCAAGAGATGGAGATTTGAAGGCAGACTGTTCCAAAGTCTGGGGGCAATAGACTGAAAGGCCCTGTCCCCTTTTGGTTTTTAGTCTGGTTTGAGGAACAGCCAGGAGGTTTTCAGATGTGGAACGGAGGTTCCGAGAGGTGATGTGTGGGGATAAAAGCTCAGATAGGTGGCTTGGAGCCTGGTTGTTAAGAGCTCTATAGGTCAGGACTAAAACTTTAAACTGTATTCTATATTCTACCGGGAGCCAGTGGAGGGACTGTAAAACTGGGGTAATGTGAGCTCGTCTGCTGGATTTGGTTAGGAGTCTGGCTGCTGCATTTTGGATGGCTCGAAGGCGTGAGAGGGAGGTTTTGATGAGACCAGTAAAAAGAGCGTTGCAATAGTCTAAGGTAACCAGAATGCTGAAGCTGCAGGCCAGTGTCAAGTTTCCCTTTTGTTTTTCTTCTGCTAAATGTGAGAGGAAAAACTTTGTGAAAATAGTTATGTTCTTCTTCGTGTGAATCCACGAAAGTTTGTCTGAGAATATGAAAATGTGGATTTCCGCTACAAACCTCAGATTGCACTTGGCATAATTCCTAATTTCTACTCTTGGTACATACTTGTACAATTTACTGAAGGGTTGTGATTGTGATAAGAACACATCGTTTACATTGCTCTGACAATAAGATTAGAGTTAGCGGGCTACATAGTGACTGGAATGAGAACCTGAGAACCAAATATTGTTGCAATTTTCTAATGTTGGGATTTCTCGCACGTATGGCAATAAAACCTTCAAATTCTGATTCAGACAATGAAACCTCTAGAAGATGGTAAAACGAAAAGAGCATCTCAGGGCAAATTCTGCTGCCAATGACTTTAGTTCGAAACTAACAACTTGTGTAATATTTAGATTTTTGAGATTCTAATATTTTATAGCCGGTATGTTTACCATGGGTTATATTTCATTGAAAAGCAGATGATATAAATAGAGTGATGAATAAAGGATAAAGAAAATGTTAACTAGGCCTTCCTCTACTACCAGTAAAAAGGGATTTCCACTAACTATATATTACTATGTTGAGTTCTTAAATGCTTAGAGAGTTTAGGCTAATGCAAGAAACCAAATTAACTACAATACTATTTAGGGGTGGGAACTGATACGTTTTTATCATTATCAATAGCATTGTCGATTATATCTCTTGATCCAATTCCTCATCAATTCCAGAGTAGTGAAACAGGTGGCAAAAATCTAATAGCATACGGCCTCCTGCAATATAACTGTAATTTTCTTTATGATAAATAATCAGTTGTACCTGTATTGGTTGGAAAGATCTTTCCAAATGTTCTCCTTTATGCTCCCTGTGAAGGCAGAGTCATCTTTTTGTCTGGTGCAATGTTGCTGTAGCTTTTGTGGAGTGGGAAAAATCTCACCTCAGGTCAGACCTTTGTCTCTGGAGTCTGTTAGTGTGGAGGTGTATATATAAGATAATGACGCTAACATGATAGGCAGTGTCCACAGGAGAGGACGTGTGAACATCACCACTGCTGCTGCGTTGATATCTACTGGTCCGGAGCGGGTCAAATCACATCAACAACTACGTTTTAGTGTATTTTGTGCCGAGACATTTGTGTATTTGTAATGTTTCTTCGCTTAATGGAATATCTACTTTGCAGTTATTGCAAGTAACCCTGTTGTCATGCTTTCTTGTTAAGTATAACCAAACTTTCGATTCACAAACTTACTACTACTATAAATTCTATTCAATTTTATTTATATAGCGCCAAATCACGACAAGAGTCGTCTCAAGGCACTTCACATAATAAACACTCCAATTCAGGTCAGTTCATTAAGCCAATCAGAAATAATGTTTCCTATATAAGGAACCCAGCAAATTGCATCAAGCCAGTGACTTTACAGCAATCCTCATACTAAGCAAGCATAAAGCGACAGTGGAGAGGAAAACTCCCTTTTAACAGGAAGAAACCTCCAGAGGATCCTGGCTCTGTACAAGCAGCCATCCTCCACGACTCACTGGGGATCGAGACGACAGAGCAGGCACACACACACACACACACACACACACACACACACACACACACACACACACACACACACACAAGACAAAGTAATGTGTCTATAGTTATATTGTGATGTCTTGGTAAATATTCTATTTGGCGAGAGATAAACTTTATTGTATTTATCCTAGTGGATCTATAATTAAACGGATAAACTAGTAGTAGCACATCCAACGTCAAGGAAAGCAGAAATTTATTATCAGGAGAGAGAGAATGTTTAAGTGGTTAGCAGCAGTGTGATGGACGATGGTCCCCTCCATGAGGCCACCACAGCTCAGCAGAACATCTTGGCTTGAAAATAAAAAATAAACCACTGGGAAAAAATGATCAAAAGAGAGCTTTTAGCTGTACCTTTGGAGACAATCAAGTGATTTTGTAACTCTTAGGGAGATGTCTTCATTTTTTTTTTTGCTCCAGCTGATTTTGGTGTTTTATCTGTAAGTTTGCTCGTTATCTTGGTGGTGGAGCCACAACCCGTGACTAAGACCGAGCTTTCTGACACTGGGCAGCACATTTGACTCCAGAATGTCTTGGTAGCACTCAGTGTGAATACATGCACACGAACCAATAGTCAAACCAGGCCGATCTTATTGCAATAAGCTGGGAGTCTTTATCCTTGTTTACATGAGCATTAGAAGACCAGCCTCTCAAATAAAGTTAATCCCACTCTGCTACCGTAGGTGGTGACATGCCCTTTTTTATGTCGGCATTCTTCCAGTTAGCTTCCGGTTAACTTATAGCAACACAAGCAGTAAACAGAGGATAGTGGGAGTGAAGCAGACGGAACTGAAACAGGATATGAAAAATGACTGAAGGGATTGCAGCACAGCTTATTTGGTACACACTGTCCTGTTTTATGGTGTTACGCATGTTGCTTTGTGACAATGGTCTTATCAGAGGACCACTTTCACAGTCTTGTCACTTCCGGGATGTGAGTGTCCTTCTGGTTTCGTTCGGCTGACCCGTTTACATGCAGAATGTAATCGGATTGCTATCACATTATCTGGGTGCCTCAGCTCAATTAGAACCAGTCCATCTTCAGCCAGATGAACACGTTTACATACAATTAAAAAATAATCATGTGAGCCTTTTTAAGGTAATACTTTGGTTTTCTGATGTGCATGCAAACGCACTGACTGAGATTTCGTTTCAAGATTCCTTGGCCTAGAGGCAGCATAGCATGTCCAGAACAGAGCATCCTCCATGTTTCACTGCTTTAATCATTTTTCCATTTCTGTACAGTATGTATTTTGATGTTTTTAGAGTGGATTCATTCTAATGTGATCAAGAGACCAACAAGCAAAAACCTGAATGTTTACAAATAGAAAAAACAGAATAATGAAATCAAAGTTTGTGTTGTTACATATTTAATCTAGATTGTTTAGCACAGGTTGGAACAGTCCACGTATTGTAAATTTAGAGTTTAAGCTATTAAAAAGATTGTCAAGATGGTAAACATTCTTGACTCTTTAGCCAGCTATCAGTCAAAGTCATGTGAACACGACGATGATTAATGAGGTCACTGGCAGTGAATTCATTGGTATCTTCTTCCAAACTATTCAAAGAGAAACTAATTCACATGAGCAGAATTTCCCCTTGAGATCAGAGCTAACTGTGACCATGTATCTCTCTCCTAAAATAAATTGTTTTCTTGTTATTGCTTTCTCTCTCATACAACTTTTGACCAAAAAATTATTCCATACAAAACCATATCTTAGTGCAGGGGTGTCAAACTCAAACTCACACGGGGCCGAAATGAAACTCTGGGACGGAGTCGAGGGCCAAACTTAATATTTTTTGAAAAAGTGACTGCAAATTTGCACATTTTCTTTATCAACATATATGCAATTTTGAACCTTTAAATTAGGAAACAAACTTATTTCTGCATTAACACTGACTGTGGAATAACCACAAGCACACAAGCAAGTCAGTTTTAAATAAAAAGCATCAGTGGTATTCATTACTTGTGGTATAATCAGCATTTTAAAAATCTATTCAGGATTTATGTTTTCTTGTTTATTCATTTTTCTTATTTTTATTCCTTTTTTTCTCCTGTAATAAGTGTCATCCATGCTGTGACGTCTAGCTTTCCCCACTGAGGAACAATAAAGGGATTTTCTATTCTATTCATCTATCTGCAGCCTTTCCACTTCCTGTTTACTGTAGGTTAAATCTTTTCTCACGGGCCAACAACAAAATAAAAATATCATTTTATCTTAAATGAAAATGCAGCATCTCACCTGTTAACTTTCATGTTTTGGAGCAGAAAAAGAGCAGAAAACCAGCATATTTAAAGCTCAGTTTGCTCCACTGGTTTACTGTGATGCTCACCTGTTCCAGCCAGATACCTGCATCATGGGGTTGATCTGAGCTGAGAAGGAGACTCCTGTTGTTTTGTTCATCTTCATCATAATAATGACAACATTAGATGACAACAGGTGCTCACATAGGTTTGTGCTGATGAACATGTCTGAGCAGCTTGACCACGTTGTTGTGTGTCGGGGAGGAAACGCAACGACAGCAACCACAGAGTCGTGCTGGTTTGAGCGTGTCGCTGTTCGCTGGAGTTATATCAGCTCTGTCTGGACGTTAGTTGGAAAACTTTCTCTTTCAGTCGTGAACACATTACTGAGCGGCTAGAATCTCCGTTTCTGGGCTTCGTCAGAAAACAGCTGAGTGAACTCGGCGCTGAGTGAGAGGAGTGTTTAGTTTGTCCGACACAGCGGAGCTGCAGACACCGGCAGCAGGCGCTGGAAAAAACACAAAGGAGGGGGTGCGTCGGCTCCGCGCTGACGCCGCAAAGCATCATGGGAGTTGAAGTCTTTGCGGTAAAATCGGCCAGCGGGCCAGTTTTAATATATTTTTGATATTTATCTTGCGGGCCACATAAAAATGCTCCGCGGGCCGCATCTGGCCCGCGGGCCTTGAGTCTGACATATGTGTCTTAGTGTATGTCCTGTGGTACATTAACAACAGCAATACCTTATTTAAACAAACTCCATTACTAGTAAATAAAACACGTTACTGTTGGTTTTTAAGTAACTTGACGAGTTTTAGAATAAAACTATTTTGCTCAAAATGATTTAAAGTTTGTGTTATAGATGTGTTATAGATCCAGATGTGGGAAAAGTGAAACTGGTTGTGTAATTTTCAAATAGTTTCTAACATCTGAGATTCTTTGCCAATATATTAAAATAACTGGTAAATGTAAACATACTCAAAGAAACAAATAAATGTCTTAATCCATAAATTGCTGCTACATAGAATTGTCATGTTCATGGACAGATATTCTTCACCTTCCTCTACTCTCCTCCCATTCAACTTATTTTTCAGGCTTGACTGGGTGTCCAGGCTTGCTCCAGCAGAGTTCTAAACGCAGTTTTACGGTGGGGAAATCCAATTACATTCTGCACCTGGACAGATAGGGAGAAAGAAGATAGACAGGAGGAATTCTCAAGAAGAAAAGAGGAATAAAATCAATGAAAATTCAGCTCAGGTGGAACTAAGCTTGGCGCTGCAGCTCCTTTCTGTGCTTCGTGCTCATTTCATGATAAAAGTGTATGTTTGTCTTGGGGTTCATTTCACACAGACTCACCACATTAACCTTGTGAACACAATTAAAGCATTTTATTCATTTTTACACTTTTCCTCCTTCCTTTTGTTGGTCTTCACTTTCAGTGTTTCCAAGCTTCTCATCACCTATAATCTTCCCCTGGTGTCTGATAGTTAAGTGCTCATCATTTCTATTTGTTCTGCCACCTAACAGTGATGTGTAGGTCTTGAAGTGATGCTATTAAAACTAAAACTAAACAATTCTTGGTTTGACACTGAGGGATGCACTTGTGTCTTTCTACAACAAATAAGTCCTATTTTATAGCAATCAGAACCAGAGAATCCAAAAGAAAAACTAATGAAAACTGAATTATTCATGTCAACGTTAGACCTTTCTGCAGCAAATCAATTTCTTTTTCATTCAGTTTGTTTTTCACCAAACACCCTTCTTCATGATATTTGTACGCTGTTTTATGTGACATAAATAATTCCTTCTGTGTCCAAAGAAGCTTAGTTATGCAAACCATAGGGCTCTTTATAAAAGCTCAGTGGTCGGTTACTGCGTCATTAGTCAGAAGGCTTAATTAAATGGTATAGCCATCTCTAAAGGAGTATTAATGCACTAAATAATACTTTATCTATTCAACACAAACATGTGCATGCTTGCATGTGTGTGTGTGTGTGTACGTGCATGCGTGCGTGCATGTGTGTGTGTGTGTGTGTGTGTGTGTGTGTGTGCGCGTGTGCATGAGGTTTATATGTATAGATCAGAGCTCTTGATATAGTAGGATGTCACTCACCAATACTGGAGACTCTTCTAAAGTTACAAGCCACATGTGCATTGGTTTTCTCTAGCAACTGCAGAGCAATACTGAAACAAAACTGGGCAAAGAAGTGTGCATTTCCACAGAAATTCTTTAAATGTCCGCAGAAGGTTTAGATGGGATGTGTATTTACTCCACGTGTGAAAACGTTGCACTGACAAGGGCCCTTGATCAGCTGTTATGATGGATGATTGAATTTTGAAAATATTTTATACGTTCGTCCTGTGTGTAACTTCTTAATCAATTACTTAGTTCTTTTTTACACAGCTTAGTAAAAAAAAAAACTTTGTACCTCCAACACCTGCTAACTGATCATGGCTAGAGTTACTAGCCGAAACATGTAAGGTAACAAACAATTTTTTTCCTAAGCTGTGTAAAAAAAGAACTAAGTAATGAACTTTGAATTTTGACCATTTCAACCTAAATCTAAAGCATTTTCACTTCAATTTAAAGATTCTGCCATGTAACTTGAACCTTAAGCCTGGATCATACTGTGCGATTTGCGGCCGTCTTAGCCAAATCCCTCATTGGCAGCATAATTGTGTAAAAAAAAAAGTGAGAACATGAGGGTGGTTTGCAAATCTGTGGCTGTCCAGTCTGACCGGCTCTGCAACAGCTTTTTGAGTCGTCTCACAACCAAAGACTGCCTCAGACAATCTACAGGTTTGAAAACCTACGATTCCTGTCTGCAATCTACTAATGAAAACAGACCTTTGGGACGCCGTAGCAGCAAGACTCCACCTCTCTGAGCTTCGGTTTCAATTTATGATTAAAATGCAGATTATAAGCAGTTTTTATTTTTGTTAATAGCCCAAGTTAAACCAGAGTTATACTAAAAATAATTTAACTACATTTTTAGGCCATCAGCTGAATTGTGATATTTGTGATTATGTGATCTGTGAGAGTGTGAGAGGAGATGTGCTCACAAACATAAACACAAAAACATGAAGTCCCTTTGCTGTTGGTGGAAATTTCACATATTCAACTGATAATGATGGTTCCGTAGCATTGTTGTGGAAAAGCAGAGGAAGCTCCACTTCGTAACAGCGGGTGAGATGCGCTCACGGAGCGGAGCTGCAGAGTAAACGGTGAAACAGAATTTACGGCAAAAGTTTAAATACTGAAGCGATCTGTGACAGATAGTAGTTTAGTATAAAGGAAGACGAGAAGAATGATTGTCCAGACAGATAAGCTGGAAAAGGAGACTCACAGCCGGAGTCTGATGCCTAAGCGAGGGCTTTGAAAACGATGTTTCCACTTTCAGGAAGATGAGCTGGGTCATCAGCTGACCCTAAAAAGAAGTGTAAATGGTGGCGCTTTATTTGATCTTTTCTGCATTGTTTTGGTTAGCGGTCTGCTAAGTGACATGCTCTCAGGAGTTGCGCTCATTCAATTCAGTTCAATTCAATTCAAAAATACTTTATTAATCCCAGAGGGAAATTGATTGCTGTAGTAGCTCAGAATAATAATAATAATCAAGTTGTCAATGACTTATTGTATATAACAATGGCTGTTGGCAGGAAGGATCTCCAGTAGCGGTCAGTGTTGCAGCAAAACTGAAGAAGCCTCTGACTGAAGACTCTCTTCCGTTGTCGGACAGTCTTGTGAAGAGAATGCTCAGGGATGTCCATAATTGTCTTGATTGGAGGATCCTTCTTTGCATTATCTCCTAAAGTGGTTCCACAGTCGTCCCCAGAACAGAACCAGCCTTTTTTATTAGGCTGTTGAGCCTTTTCAGGTCCCTGCTTCTGATGCTGCTACCCCAACAGACGATGGCTGAAGAGATTACACTCTCAACAACAGACTTGTAGAAGATCTGCAACATCTTGCTACAGACATTGAAGGACCTAAGCATCCTCAAGAAGTGCAGTCTGCTGTGTCCCTTCTTGTAAACGGCTTTGCTGTTCTTTCTCCAGTCCAGTCTGTTGTCCAGGTGATCTCTAAGGTATTTGTTTTCCTCAACCACCTCCACTTCTTCTCCCATGATGGAAACAGTGTTTGACTCCACCCTGTTTCTTCTGAAGTCTAAAATTATCTCCTTTGTATTGTTCACGTTCAAGGTCAGATGATTGTTTCCACACCATGCCACAGAGCGCTCCACCAGCTCTCTGTACTCAGCTTCCTGTCCATCTCTGATACACCCGACAACTGCAGAGTCATCTGAGTATTTCTGTAGATGGCAGGTCTCTGATTTGTACTGGAAGTCTGAGGTGTACAGGGTGAAAAGGAATGGTGAGAGTACAGTCCCCTGTGGTGCTCCAGTGTTACTAATCACCTGGTTTGATGTGCAGTTCTTCAACCTCACAAACTGTGGTCTGTTTGTCAGGTAGTCTTTAATCCAGGCGATAGTTGAGGCCCCCACCAGTGTCTTCTGCAGTTTCTGGCAAAGTACATCAGGCTGGATTGTGTTAAATGTACTGGAGAAATCAAAGAACATGACCCTCACAGTGCTGCCTGCTTTGTCCAGATGACAGTGGGTTGGTCGAAGCAGCTGGATGATGGCATCTTCAACTCCAACTCCATGGCGATAAGCAAACTGCAGCGGGTCCTGATATGTCCTAGTTTGCTTATTCAGGTGGACCAACGGGAGTCTCTCCAGGACCTTCATGATGTGGGATGTCAGGGCAACCGGTCTGTAGTTGTCATTAACGGATGGGCGAGTTTTCTTTGGAACTGGAACAAGGCAGGATGTCTTCCACAGGACTGGAACCTTCTCCTGGGCCAGGCTGAGGTTGAAGAGGTGCTGCAGAATCCCACAGAGCTGCTCTGCACATGCCTTCAGTACCCTGGGGCTGACACCATCTGAACCTGCAGCCTTGTTCCTGTTCAGTCTCTCCAGCTGCCTCTTCACCTGACTTCTAGAGACAGATAGGTGGGAGGGGGAGGTCAATGGGGCAGCAGCATCTCCTGTCTTGGTTGAAGACAGATTTATAGAACCAGACGAGTCCATGACTGCATTAGAGGACAAAAGAGCTGGCGTGTGACAGGAAAATGTTGGATCAGAGGAGGATGGGATGTCTGATTGGCTGGGGACAGGCGAGGAGAATGATGGGTTTGTTCCTGAACTGAACCTATTGAAGAACTTGTTCAGTCCATTGCCTGTGTCCAGGCTGCCATCTGTCCAGTCCTTCCTCTGCTTGTAGCCTGTGATCTTCTTCATCCCTGACCAGACATCTCTGATATTGTTCCTCTGTAGTTTGTTCTCCAGCTTCTTCCTGTATGCCTCCTTGCGGTTTCTGATCTTGATCTGCAGTTGCTTCTGTATACTCATCAATAATTCCCTGTCTCCCTCCTTGAAGGCTCTTTTTTTCTCATTTAGCAGATTCTTCAGTTCACTGGTGATCCAGGGTTTGTTATTAGTAAAGCATCTCACTGTTCTGGTGGGTATGATATTTTCCACACAGAAGTTTATATAGTCAGTGACACATCCAGTCATGGCATTGATGTCCTTATGTGCATGACGCAGCGTGTCCTGCTGGTGTGAGACGTCATGCAGTCTGACTCACAGAAATATTGTGTCGTACAGAGTGCCACCTTTCTGGAGTTCTCTCAGTGACATGAATAATCCTGTTTGACAGCCGCAAATCGCAGTGTGATCTGGGCTTTACATGCATAAACTGTAGAAACACATTAGTTGAGTCAATTAATGACTAATAACAATCATGGGAGAAAAAAGGTATGCTTTTTGTTGTTTGGTGCTATTCCCAAACAGTGTCCTGTTTCCGTCAGCTGAGAGGGACATGTCAGCTTTTCTTAGTTATAGGAGGCCTGTGATCCTCCACAGTCTTTTTAAAGCTGCACCTCTGTACCACATCATCTTACTGTTGTATCTTAGCTTTCTTCTTTGCCCAGAGTTACATACGCTGTAGTTTAAGCACGGTAATCTTGTTTTGAGGTCAAAAACAACGTTTTGTAGCACTAATGAGTTTTCATACCAAGAACTTGACTTTTAACAAGCGTTCTTTCTGCCCATTCACCTACAGACTGGGCCCAGTGATATCCTTCTCAGTAGGTTATTCCCTTTGTGCAGAGTAAGTCCTTTCATTTTATGTTCATTGTAGAAAATGTCCATGCTGCACTTCAGTTACTAAGAGCCCTCAGTAGTTCTTAAGCAATTGGTGATTTTAAATGTTTTTCTCCAAGGTCAGCTGCCTTGGTTGAGCTTGTTGCTGACTGAATTAAATAATTTTATTCATCTGAAACTGTAATCTGTGTTCTTAATAGGGCCTCACTGTTTTCATCACATGGAAATGTTACCATTAATATTTTACAGGGATGTTCAATTTTATTGGTTAGTCATTAATAGCGGCCGATATCGGTATCAGGTTTTCAGTCTTTTAACGACAACTTTTACATACCATATACACATTAAACATCAAACTCTTCAGCAACTTTTCTTCTCCCTCAAAATTTCAATCTGTCAGTATGACAGATCTGAGAGAAAGCTTTTGATATATTTTTGTTAATTTGGCACGCCTTGTGTAGTAGAAATTTGCCCTGTTTAGTGAACGTATGCTGTCCTCACAGCTGGTGAGCCATGTATAGCTAACGAGCTAACAAACAACAAAAAAAGCAAGAATTGCTTTTCTTTTCGGAAGATCTTTATAAATATTTTTCACTGCAATATACAGAAAAAGATGTGGTGGTGTAGAAGAGTCGTGCAGGCTGCTTGGGAGGACAGTTGTGTGCTGCATAGACTTATGGGTAACTGGTTTGATGTTATAGATTTGTGTTCCAGTTAGGGTTGTCACGGTGTGAAAATTCAACCTCACGGTTATTGTGACCAAAATTGCCACGGTTTTCGGTATTATCACTGTTTTTTTTAACGTGTTACATTTTCAGACAACTAAATAAACCCTGTATATCAGGAAAATATTGTCCTCAGTTTGTGTCTAAATTTTGACTAAAATTTGTTATTTTGTAATTATGTTGTTTATTTGTTTACATTTTTCCCCTTTAGTCTTTAAAATACCAACATTTGCACATAACTTCTTATTTTTTGTCTGTTTGATGTCATATTAGATCTGATGATACTCAGTACTCAAGTAGCCTTCTAATCAGATACTTTTTTTTTTTACCCTTACTTGAGTAATAAACCCTATATTAGGAAAATGTTGTCCTCAGTTTGTGTCCTTCCAGTGAGCTTTGCAGATTTGGGAAAATGTCATCAGGCAGTAATCATTGTTAAATTCATAATTATTCTTGGAGAGCGACCAACTCTTATCTGCCCCTTGGAGCCCCGTAATGCATAGCGTCATTTCAATATGGGGGTGTCCATGACAGTCTATGTGCAGGTAGCGGCGCTGCAGCTGCTTTATATAACGACTCGTTGCATTCTCACTCAACCCAAATCCTCGGATCATGCATTTTAGCTAAAATGCTAACGTTAACTTGCCTTGCATTGACTGTAGAGTTGTGGGTAAGGGAGCGAACCCAGTCCTCAGACGTCGTTCACGTGACCTCGAACACACGTCCGCTGTCAGAACGCGCGCAAGAATGGCGCCGCCTTTGTCTCATGAGAAAATGGGTATCGGAGACCATTCATTACGGTCACACACTCCATTTTCAGTCCGCTCCTCCTCCCTTCAACGGGATCGTGGAGACGACGTTCACGTCACAGGAACAATCTCAGGCCCTGGAGCTGGAGCTGCAGGAACTTCTGTCCAAGAACGCCCTTTCCCAAGTCCCTCGCGAACAAGAGCTCTCAGGCTTCTACTCCCGCTACTTTGTAGTACCGAAGAAGTCGGGAGGAATGAGACCAATTCTCGACCTTTCCCTGTTCAACTGCTCCATAGCAGTGATGCATTTCCGCATGTTAACAATGAGGCAAGTCCTAGAATACGTGCGCTCCGGGGACTGGTTCACGTCAATAGACCTGAAAGACGCATACTTCCACATCCCAGTAATTCCCAAACACCGGAAGTTCCTGCGCTTTTCATTCAAGGGAGTTCAATCGTCTCCCTTTCGGCTACTCGCTAGCCCCGCGCACCTTCTCCAAATGTCTGGAGACCGCTCTGCAGCCATTGCGCACGGCGGGAATGAGGGTTTTATTTTACCTGGACGATCTGCTCCTATGCGCCCGGTCCAAGGACGAGGCGTCAGAGCAAACCAGGAAGTTAATAGAGCATCTGTCAACCCTGGGGTTTTCCATAAACTGGGAAAAGAGCTCCATTCTTCCATCCCAGTCAACTGTGTTTCTCGGGGTAGAGCTGAACGCCTCCCTAATGAAAGCACGTTTGTCTCCGGCGAGAGCGGCAGATCTCACCACGGTGATCTCCCACGTGCAACCCCGCAAGATCGTGAGAGCCCTGTTAGTCATGAAACTTCTGGGCATGATGGCTGCAGCCCACGCTGTGGTGTCGATAGGTTTACTGCACACGAGAAGCCTACAACGTTGGTTCATCTGCCTCCGGGTACACCCGATACGTCAGAAGAGACATATGTTGAGGGTTCCCCCTTCAGTGGGCGGGGACCTCACTCACTGGGGGAATCCCTGCATCCTCTCACACGGGGTCCCCATCGGATGTCCTACGTCACACGTATCTGTGTTTACGGATGTGTCACTGTTGGGATGGGGGGGCATGTGCTTGTCCCATACGGTGGCAGATCGCTGGCCCTCCCACACGCACAAGCACATAAATGTGTTGGAGCTTATGACAGTGAGGAATGTGATCAGACACTTCGCTGCCCTTCTCGAGGGCCGTCATGTCGAAGTTCACACAGACAACCAGGTGGCGGCAGCCTACATAAATCGCTAAGGGGGAGTTTGATCCCTCCCACTATTGCGCGTAGCCACAGATTTGCTGTGTTGGGCACATGTCCACCTGCTGTCCATCAAAGCCACCTACATTCCGGGCGTCCTGAATGTGGCAGCAGACATCCTGTCGAGAGGGGGACCCCGCGACTCCGATTGGCGTCTGCATCCCACACTAATATCACAGATCTGGATGAAGTTCGGGGAACCCTCTGTGGATCTGTTCGCGGCTCGCGAAAACGCTCAGTGTCGCCTGTGGTTTTCCCTGAGTCTCCGGGACCACCCCCCACTCGGAGCGGACGCCTTCTCACACCAGCCCTGGCCTCAGACGCGTATGCATTTCCGCCAGTCCCACTGATTCCCCGTCTCCTGGACCGAGTTCAGTCAGAACAGCTCTCGGTAATTCTGGTAGCTCCCAGACGCTTGTCCGGGTCATGGTTTCCAGACCTACAAGCGCTAGTGTCCGGCTCCCCGTGGAGGGCAGACGCCCTTCTCCAGGCGGATGGGATAATCAAACATCCTCCAGAAATAGGCCAACTGCTGTGGGTCTGGCCGCTGAGCGGTCACGCTTAGAGGCTTCTGGGCTGCCGCATGATGTGGCCGCCACGATTCAAAGTGCGCGGGCGCCTTCTACCATCACATCTTATGCTGCTAAATGGGCAGCTTTCCAGAAATGGTGCACAGAGCAGAATGCTCAAGCGCTCTCCTGCCAGCTGGCGGATGCCCTATCATTTCTGCAGATGCTGATGGACAGGGGCCTCGCATTCAGCACTATTAAAAGATGTGCTGCAGCTATTTCATCCTGTCACCAGGGTTTTGGAGATAGATCTGTTTTCAATCATCCCCTCACAAAACGTTTTCTAGATGGTGTCAGGAGGAACAGATTTGTTTCCCGCCCGCTATTTCCCCAGTGGGACCTAACGGTGGTTCTGCGCGGCTTATCTGAAGCCCCATCTGAACCCTTGGACCAGGTCTCACTCAAGTTCCTGTCACTCAAAACTGCCTTGCTGCTGGCGCTGGCATCAGTCAAGAGAGTGAGCAACCTAACCGCCCTCTCAGTGGCTCCCACATGTCTCAGGATCCGGGAAGATGGCGGGTCTGCTGTTTTATGCCCCAACCCAGCCTTTGTGCCAAAAAACATTAATACTTCCTTCAAATCCAGGTCATTTTCATTGGCTGGACTTTTTCCTCCTCCCCATAATTCTGATGAGGAGGCGGTTTCCCACCTTCTCTGCCCTGTGCGCGCGCTCGCCCGATATGTGTCACGCAATTCAGGGATTCGCCGCTCACAAAGCCTGTTTGTGCACTACAGAGATTCTTCCCTTGGGCAAGCGCTGTCGACCCAGCTTCTTTCACACTGGCTATGTGATGCCATTTCATCAGGGCGGGATCCTCCTGAGACACTCAGGGCTCACTCAGCCAGAGCGATTTCCTCTTCTATGGTGCTCCACAGTGGTGTGTCGATGGAAGACATTTGTCCGGCTGCTTCATGGGCTTCACCCTGTTCCTTTACTCGTTATTATTTACGAGATGTGTCTTCAGGACTCATCACTCGTTCAGTGCTTGGACCTCAGCAGGCTGAGTGAAAGCATTATGGCACCACATCAGCCCTACTTGAATGATTTTCATCCTCTTGTGGATGATATTTTTAGTGGGGGCCCCACTCTTCTCTCTGGCTTCCTCGGCCTTTTAAGCCCTGGGCTGAGGCTGAGCGACCCTCGCTAAAAGGAGACATGTTGGGTGTGTCCATTGGTTGATTTAATCAGTGTGGCATAAACCCATCCAGCTGCGCATTATTCCAATAGCAGCTAGCTTAAGGGCTAAAACTAGACGAAATAGAATGTTGGTTACGTATTGTAACCCCAGATTCTATTAGTCTAGTCGCAGCCCTTAAGCCACTGGCCCCACTGGTTCTGTTAGGACTAAGAGCCATTGGAGGCGAACAGTGGAGTCGCTCCACTTATATACCCACAGGGGTGCCCACCATTTGTGGGCATACATTTAAGCTCTTCATGATTGGCTGATGCTGAGATCATCCTTCCAATAGCAGCTAGCTTAAGGGCTGCGACTAGACTCATAGAATCTGGGGTTACAATACGTAACCAACAATCTCTCTTCTGTGACTCATTTCCTGGTTGGCGTTACAATACATTACTAGCTATTAACCACATCTTAGCGCCACACTAAGATTCAGCTGCTGTTGGAGACTAAATAAATATGGCACTTTTGCTCTTACTAACTTGAATGCAAGTAGTTGGCATTTTGCACAGAAAATATTTAAAATGTAAGCGTGCAGGATTGGAGAAATATGATGTTGGTAACCTAAAATGTTTTAGGTTTTTTTTTTTTTTGACAAGGGGACCCCAAAAATATTAGTATCGGTTTATATCAGTATGGGTGATTAAGAGTCAGGCAATTTTGGTGTATCAAATATTGGTAAAAAAGCCAATATCAAGCATGCCTAACATTTTGTGTTAGTGATTTTTTTTTTGCTGGTAGGGCTGTGAAATAGTTATTAATATTTTATATATGTGGTCTTGAAAGGGTCTTAAAAAGTCTTGAAG